>NC_092385.1:76700139-76912487 GCF_030028105.1 Mobula birostris
TTTGCCACAGCCAGTTGTCATTGGCTGTATTTAAGGCAGAGGTTGATAGCTTCTTGATTAGTCAGGGCATGAAAGATTACGGGGAGAAGGCAGGAGAATGGGGTTGAGAAGGAAAATGGATCAGCCATGATGAAATGGTGGAGCAGACTTGATGGGCCAAATGGCCTAGTTCTGCTCATTTTTCTTATGGTCTGTGGTTTTAATCACATTTTAATTTTCATGATTTGAATGTAGCCTTAAAATATTTATTTATTTGTGCTTTAATTTCTTCAATTAGAAGCAGTAGGAAAAACCTTTTACCAGCATTGGCTACAAAATATTGATGCAATACAAAGTGACACCAGAGGCTATATTTCACTAGAAGTTCATTGGCTATATTTCATTAGGAAAGTCGGTATGTCACCAAAGGTATGAGGAAATTTCTACTGTGTGCTGTAGAGAGTACTCTGACTGCTTGCGTCACTGACTGGAATGAAGGCATCGATGCACAGGATTGGAAATAGCTGCAGGAAGTTGTAAACTCAGCTGGCTCCATCATGGGCACTGGCCTCCCCAGCATCCAGGGCATCTTCAAGAAGGTGGCATCTATCATGAAGGAGCCTCTCCATGCCCGCTTCCCATTGTTACCATTAAGAGGAGGTGCATCAGCTTGAAGATGCACACTCAACATTTTAAGAACAGTTTCTTCCCTTTGCCATTTGATTTCTAAACCATCCAGGAACCCATTAGCACTACCTCACAATCTTGCTTTCTTTTTACATTATGTATTTTTATATATTCTTGTGGTAATTTAGTGACTTTTATGTTTTGCATTGCACTGCTGCCAAAGCAACAGATTTAATGCCATAATCCGGTAATAATAAATCTGATTCTGATTATGAAGGTTGTCGTGATCTTCTTGTGGATGGGACCTCACTTTCCATCACCAAGTGATGGATCATTATCTGCTCTGTGTCACGAACCGGCTGCAGCAGGGAGGCTGGCAGGACATTCGGGGCACCTGGGCATAAAAAGTAAGTGTGACTGTCAGGACGTGAATGGGATGCAAGCTGGTCTCAGTGTATTCCAGCCCATTACATCAGACAGAAGCATCCTACAGACTGTCCTTGTATTCTCTTACCTATATTCCTCCTTCTCAGCCACGGAACCATAAAATGGGCGCTGCCAGCTCTGATGATACCTACAAAGCAACAACATAATGATCAATTGATCACCTTGAAGAAAATCAAGTGTACATGTTGAATCAGCCATATTCATCAATACTGAAAGGCTTTCTGTGGGAATGAGCTGCCTGCAGAAATAGTGGATGCGGGTTTGATTGCAATATCTGAGCCAAGTTTTGATAAGCATGGGTGGGAGGATGGGCTGCTATGATCCACATGTGGGTCAACGGGACTGGCAGGGTAACAGTTCAGCATGGACTATAGAGCCTGACAGGACTGTTTCTGATCTGTACTGCTCTATGACCCTTAGAACCATTGGTCTTATAATTAGATACACATCTAGTGAAGTGAGAAATAGAGCCAGTTTCTTCTTTATCACAAAATAGTGCAGATCATAGACAGCTAACTGGTCTCACAAACAATAAACTGGAGCAAAAAAGAGGAGGACAAAGGGCTTAATTAGGAAGGGGAAAAGAGATTATGAGAGAAAACTGGCAGGCAACATTAAAACGGACTGTAAAAGCTTTTATAGATATGTAAAAAGGAAAAGACTGGTAAAGACAAATGTAGGTCCCCTGCAGACAGAAACAGGTGAATTGATTATGGGGAGCAAGGACATGGCAGACCAATTGAATAATTACTTTGGTTCTGTCTTCACGAAGGAGGACATAAATAATCTTCCAGAAATAGTAGGGGACAGTGGGTCCAGTGAGATGGAGGAACTGAGCGAAATACATGTTAGTAGGGAAGTGGTGTTAGGTAAATTGAAGGGATTGAAGGCAGATAAATCCCCAGGGCCAGATGGTCTGCATCCCAGGGTGCTTAAGGAAGTAGCCCAAGAAATAGTGGATGCATTAGTGATAATTTTTCAAAACTCATTAGATTCTGGACTTGTTCCTGAGGATTGGAGGGTGGCTAATGTAACTCCACTTTTTAAAAAAGGAGGGAGAGAGAAACCGGAGAATTATAGACCGGTTAGCCTAACGTCGGTGGTGGGGAAACTGCTGGAGTCAGTTATCAAGGATGTGATAACAGCACATTTGGAAAGCGGTGAAATGCTCGGACAAAGTCAGCATGGATTTGTGAAAGGAAAATCATGTCTGACGAATCTCATAGAATTTTTTGAGGATGTAGCTAGTAGAGTGGATAGGGGAGAACCAGTGGATGTGGTATATTTGGATTTTCAAAAGGCTTTTGACAAGGTCCCACACAGGAGATTAGTGTGCAAACTTAAAGCACACGGTATTGGGGGTAAGGTATTGGTGTGGGTGGAGAGTTGGTTAGCAGACAGGAAGCAAAGAGTGGGAATAAACGGGACCTTTTCAGAATGGCAGGCGGTGACTAGTGGGGTACCGCAAGGCTCAGTGCTGGGACCCCAGTTGTTTACAATATAAATTAATGACTTGGATGAGGGAATTAAATGCAGCATCTCCAAGTTTGCGGATGACACGAAGCTGGGTGGCAGTGTTAGCTGTGAGGAGGATGCTAAGAGGATGCAGGGTGACTTGGATAGGTTGGGTGAGTGGGCAAATTCATGGCAGATGCAATTTAATGTGGATAAATGTGAAGTTATCCACTTTGGTGGCAAAAATAGGAAAACAGATTATTATCTGAATGGTGGCCGATTAGGAAAAGGGGAGGTGCAACGAGACCTGGGTGTCATTATACACCAGTCATTGAAAGTGGGCATGCAGGTACAGCAGGCGGTGAAAAAGGCGAATGGTATGCTGGCATTTATAGCGAGAGGATTTGAGTACAGGAGCAGGGAGGTACTACTGCAGTTGTACAAGGCCTTGGTGAGACCACACCTGGAGTATTGTGTGCAGTTTTGGTCCCCTAATCTGAGGAAAGACATCCTTGCCATAGAGGGAGTACAGAGAAGGTTCACCAGATTGATTCCTGGGATGGCAGGACTTTCATATGAAGAAAGACTGGATGATCTGGGCTTGTACTCATTGGAATTTAGAAGATTGAGGGGGGATCTGATTGAAACGTATAAGATCCTAAAGGAATTGGACAGGCTAGATGCAGGAAGATTGTTCCCAATGTTGGGGAAGTCCAGAACGAGGGGTCACAGTTTGAGGATAGAGGGGAAGCCTTTTAGGACTGAGATGAGGAAAAACTTCTTCACACAGAGTGGTGAATCTGTGGAATTCTCTGCCACAGGAAACAGTTGAGGCCAGTTCATTGGCTATATTTAAGAGGGAGTTAGATATGGCCCTTGTGGCTACGGGGGTTAGAGGGTATGGAGGGAAGGCTGGGGCGGGGTTCTGAGTTGGATGATCAGCCATGATCATAATAAATGGCGGTGCAGGCTCGAAGGGCCGAATGGCCTACTCCTGCACCTATTTTCTATGTTTTTTATGTTTTCTCAAGTCAAGTTTATTATTACATGTATTGGAAACTTACAACATCATCACAGATACAGACAATAGTACCACATAAGCAACATTCACAAGAAAAACATACACAGCAACCTGGGGTATATCACGTCCGGCCCTGGGGGCTTATCAATCTTGATTTTTTAAGAAGATCCAACACTTCTTCTTCCTTAATCTCCACATTCTCCAGCACACAGGCCTGTTCTATTTTGACCTCACCCTAATCAAGATCAGGATGAAAGGTTCCGGCCCAAACCGTTGACTGTTCTTTTCCACGGATGCTGCCCGACCTGCTGAGTTCCTCCAGTGTGTTGTGGATGTTATGATACTGGTTGTGAAATGCGTGAATAAAATTAGAGCAAGAGGGTTATACAGACGACAATTCAGAGAATATTGTGAAATGTTAGATTTGGAATATGGCGATCTCATCCTTCATTGTGAGGTGCACTGGCTTTCTATGGGACAGGTTCTGAGTAGATTTTGGAAACTGAAAAATATTGTTCATAATTTTCTAGAAGAGAAAAATGAGCTGCCTGAGGAAAGAGCCCTTTTATGTGATAACAATTGGCTATTTGATTTAGCATTTTTAGTTGTTGTTACCAGCCATCTCAATGATCTAAATTTGGAACTCCAGGGCAAGAACAAATTGTTTCCTAGCTTAGTAAATGATATCAATGCATCCAAGATGAAGTTAAAACTGTTCACCTCTCAGAAAATGAGGATTTGAGCCAGTTTCTGCACTTAAAAGAGCAGAGTGAATGTGCTGAAGATAATGGCAATTTTACAAAATATATTGAAAAAATCAGGTTATTGCAAATCATTTGAAAGTTGTTTTCACGTTTTGCTGAGGAAGACTGCATACTTACATTTATACTCCCATTTTCACTTAGTGAACAAAAAATCACGAAGATACCTAGTAACATACAAATGGAACTTATTGACTTGAAATCAAATTCATTACTGAACATGAAATTTGATGAGCTTCCCTCAGTCCCAAATGCTTCTGACATAATTAATTTCTGGTGATAATAACCCTGTGAACATTTTCCAGAACTAAGAAAATCTGCCCAGAGTCATATCTGTCGTTTCCGAACGGCATACAGATGTGAACAAGCATTTTCAGCCATGAAATTGATGAAAAACAAAACAAGGTCACAACTGACTGATTCAAATTTGAAGAATTCTCTGCTGCTTGCAGTAACTAATTTAACTCCAAACATTAAAAGCTTGGTGAAATCAATACAGACTCAAAAGTCTCATTAAGGTAAGTAATGTTTATCTTGTTTTTGTAGTAATTCAATATATCATGTAAAAATGCTAAATATGTCTATACTAACATATTTTTACAAGAAATGAATGGGGTACAAGAGTTGTATGGCGCATCTGAACTCGTGCATGAAAAAATTGACGCATGGAATGTAAAAGGTTGGCCACCTGTATTTTAGACCCTGACCAGATCCCAGCCACTGCACTAGAGAAAAGCAAATAAAAAAAACTAAGAAAACAAAATTCTGAAAGTACACAGTGGGTGAATGATCATTTGTAAAGAGTGAAACAGTTATAGTTTAATACATAGAACATTACAGCACACTACATGCCTTTCTGCCCATGAATGTGCCAAACTTTAACCTATTGCAAAATCCATCTAACCCTTCCCTCCTACATAGTCTTCCAGTTTTCTATCACCCATGAGCTTGCCTGAAAGTCACTTAAATGTCTCTACCATCACTCTGAAAATGTGTTCCATGCATGTAACACTCTCTGAGTATGGACCCCACCTCTGACAATCCCCCATGTACTTTCCTCCAAATACCTCAAAATTATTATTTTTTAAAAATGTTATTGAGATACAGTGCAGATTAGGCCTTTCCACCTCTTTGAGCCACGCTGCACAGCACCCTCTCCAATTTAACTCTAGCCTAATCATGGGACAATGTACAATGACCAATTAGCCTACCAACCAGTACACATTTGGACTGTGGCAGGAAACTGCAGCGCCCAGAGGAAACCCAGGCAGTAACATGGAGAACATACAAATTTCTTATAGGCAAAGAGCATGAACTGACCTCGGTCAGTGGTACTGTAAACCATTGTAATAACTATCATGCTATCATGCCTCTACTAAGCACCTGCTACTCTGGGGAAAAGGAGATGGCTGTCCACTCCATCTATGCCTCTTATCATCTTATACACCTCTATCAAGTCACTTCTCATGCTCCTTAGATTCAAAGAGAAAAAGCCTGAAGTTGATCATTTTTCTTAACTTTTTGAAGGGTCATAGGCCTGAAATACCCACTGTTTCTCTCTCCGCAGGTGCTGCCTGACCTGCTGAATATTTCTGCCATTTACTGCTTTATTATAATGCTAAAGACACATGTGCCTGAACCAGTGAACATAATCGTGTCACTGGCACTGACCTCTCATTGTGTGATTCCTTATCCATAAGATGAATGCAAGTTGTAGGAGAGATTTGATCGCACCCAAAATTGATCACCCATTTAGTCTTTGGGATAAAAAGAGAAAGAAAATTGGTGTTCTGGTTTCTTTCCACATTCCAAGGATGTAAGTGTTGGTAGGTTAAATGTATTCGGTGGCGCAGGCTTGTTGGGCCGGAAAAGCCTGTTACCATGCTACATCTCTAAAAATTAAGAAAAAATTCCTCAATCAGCAACATGACTCATAACTTTTAACAGCTGCTCATCGACCTGGTAGGCCAGAGACTGCCAACTCTGCAATGAATGACTCCTCCACTGTCAGCTTAACTTGTGGTAGGGCTGAAGCTAGGAATACTGACTATTCTCCTGGATGGGTGCAGCAGCAATGCATTCCAGAAGCTTAAAGGTGTCTACAACACAACATTGGCACTGGAGGTAATGTACACCTCTGTGGTAAACCATACATATATGTTGTAACTGGGTTAACTATCTGGACACGCCCCTCTGCTAATTGCCCCTGTTGCTCCTCCCACAGACCCCTGAATAAAGGTGATTTCACCTTGCCCCAACTCCTCAGTCCAGGGGCAGACACACAGCATGCTGGAAGTCATATTTTACCGCGAATAAAATCCTTTCAGTATTTACCCTACTTCAGTCTTTTGGAGTAACTGAAGATGCATCAATTTTATTCGCAGTAAGTTTAAAGCATGGAACGCACTCTGAGACCAGACAAGTTAGACCTCGACCTGCAAACACCTGAAGCTGGAAACGCTTTCGAGCTCTGGCTGGCCTGCTTCGAATCGTACCTAGAGGAGATTAAAGCGACCGACCCCGTAGTGAAGCGCAGAGTTCTACTCTCCAGGGTCAGTCCACGAATCTATTCGCTGATCAGAGACAAGCCGAGCTATGATGGCGCGATGAGCGCACTCAGAGGACAATACCTGCGGCTGCTAAACACCGTCCATGCGCGGCACATATTAGCGACACAGCACCAGTGGCCTGGGGAATCAAGTGCTGAGTTTGTCCGGACACTACAGATGCTTGTGCGAGCCTGCAATTGCCAGGGGCTGACGGCAGGACAGCATGCAGAGCTCCTAGTGAGAGATGCCTTCGTCACGGGGACCAGGTCAGTGTATGTGCGCCAGCGGCTGTTGGAAAAAGCTGATCTTAGCTTAAGTTTGGCGTTCGAACTGGCCGACATGCTGGAGGCCGCTCTGCACAACTCTGAGGCTCTCCAGACACGTGATCCCCCGATGGCCTCGTGGGCGCCGCAGACCCCGCAACCCGCCAGCGAATCGACCTCGGCTGCTGCCAGTCGCAAGTGCGTGAAGTGCTACTTCTGCGGACTGGAGAAGCACCCCCGGAAGCGCTGCTGGCCCGAGAAGCAACCTGCTCCAGCTGTGGAAAGAAGGGCCACTTTGCCAAGGTCCAAACCGCGAGCGGGATCGAGCAGTGCCGCGTGCAAGACATGGGGGTCGCCATCTTGCCTGCCGCCACCACGTGCAAGACATGGGGGTTGCCATCTTCCCTGCACGCCACCACCACATGTGAGACATGGGGGCGGCCATCTTGGTCGGCGCCACCTCCCACCGCCTACGACCAATGGCTACTCACAGGGCACCCCACCTCGCCGGACCAAGACAGCGACCCCACCCTGGCTTCCATGACCCTCGACCAAAGCGCTCCCCACCAGCTCACAAGGTCATTGATGGACATCCTGGTGGAGGGACACAGGACAAGCTGCCTGTTTGACATGGGCAGCACGGAGAGTTTTATGCACCTGGACACGGTGCAGCATCGTGGACTCATGATACGGCCGGTAAGTCGGAGGGTCACCATGGCCTCCGGGTCGCATACAACAGACATCCGGGGGGGTTGCGTAGTGACGCTAGTGGTGCAGGGCACAGAATATCAAGACTTTATGTTACTGGTCTTGCCTCAACTGTGTGCCCCTGTGCTTTTGGGGCTCGACTTCCAGAGCCACCTGAAAAGCGTGACAATGAAGTATGATGGGCCCCTCCCACCAATCACTGTTGTAAATCCCCAGTTTTGTAGGAATACGTCATATACTGACCACACACACACACACCGACCCGCACATCCCACCCAACACCATGCCAACTGCCACACTACCGACACCACTTGCGGCCTCTCCACCCTCAAGATCCCTCCCCCACCGCTGTTCGCCAACCTGACCCCCGACTGTAAACCTGTGGCAACTAAAAGCAGGAGGTACAGCGCGGGGGTCAGAGCTTTCATTAAGTCGGAGGTGCAGCGGCTGCTCAGGGAGGGGGTCATTGAGGCAAGCACAAGTCCTTGGAGGGCGCAGGTGGTCGTTGTTCGGAATGAGGAGAAAAATAGGATGGTCGTGGACTATAGCCAGACCATCAATAGGTTCACGCAGCTCAACACGTACCCTCTGCTGACTGCCCCTGTGGCTCCTCCCACAGACCCCTGAATAAAGGTGATTTCGCCCTACTCCTCCTCCTCAGTCCAGGGGCAGACTCTCAGCATGCTGGAAATCATACTTTACTGCGAATAAGAGCCTTTCAGTATTTACCCTCCATCAGTCTTTTGGAGTAATTGAAGGTGCATCAACCTCTGTGGCTGCTGCTTGTAAATCTGCCTAGATTCACGTTCACTTATTTATCACATGTACATCAAAACATACAGTGAAATGTGTTGTTTGTGTAAACAACCAACACAACGTAAGGATGTGCAGGGGGCAGCCCACAGGTGTTGCCACACACTCCAGCCCCAACATGACATGTCCACAAACACAGAACACAAGAAAATGGAACATAACGAGCAACAAGACAACAGCAAAACAATCCCCTTTCCTCCCGCACACACACACACACACACACACACACAGTCCTCCAGCCCCAGGGCAGGCCTTTGGGCGTCCAGTCTTCAGCTATTGGGCTTTGACTTCCTGACTTCCAATCAACAACTGGCCTTCAAACTTGGACATTGAACCCCAGACTAGCTGATGATGGGACCTCGAACTCCAGGCCTCAAACATGGAGAATCCACTGCAACAACTTATTAAGCTTACTGCCACTTCTCTTTGATAGGACCCCAGAACTTTCACAAAGTCAAAAGCAGCAACATCATGGAAACATACTCCCCCCTTCATGTCCAATAGCATCTCGGCTTGAAAATACTCATTCTTTTGTTGGTGCTAGATTCGGACCCTGGAATCCCTTACCAAATCCCTCAGCAGTTCAAAGATACATGGCCAATCGACAGCATGGCATTTAAGTGCACCATACCACATTCAATCCACTGGGTCCATATGAGCTCTTTGTAGAGGAATGCAGCACCCCATTTGGAATAATGGAATTGTTACAACGCATTGAGTTATTAAAGCCGCCTATAGAGAAATACAAAGCTTCATGCAACATCTCCATTAACAGCTTGACTAAGATCTGAAACTTGCTGCTAGTAGGAAACACGGACCTCTGTTTTACCCATTTGCTTCGAAAAATTAGACTACACCGGGTAAAAGTTTTAACACTGCTAATCTGGCAAATTTCCTTAACACAACCGCAGCATGAGAGAAGCACACTAGAGGCCACTCCTGCCCATATAAACAGTTTACTTACTATTGTGTTTTTAAAAAAATACACAGTATTTTAAAAAAACACTGCTATCGCAGACATCCCACCTCTCCCGGAAGTCTCCCGCAAATCGATGGTGCTACCTCCCTGAAATGAGTTTTTGCAGGGTGGGATGTCTGCTATTGTCGCAGCATGTTTTGCCTTTGCAAACGTTCAGTCTGTAACCTCTTTAGCTTGACTACCAGCCAAACAGAACGTTGCCTAGGAGACACAAGGGACTGCTGGTGCTGGAATCTACAGTAACAGTCTGCCGGATGAATTCGAGTAGCAGGTCAAGCTGAATCTGAGGCGGAAGGAACTGTCAGTGTTTTTGTTCGAAACCCTGCAACAGAATGTAGCTTTGATGTCCAGGTCTTATTTCTTATATATTTTTCTCATTCAGTTGTAATGTGTACGTCATTAACTAAGTTACATAATAAAAATTAGCAGGCTTGCTCACCACCTTGTTTGACTGGCAACTGAAAGTTGATATTAGCAAGCAATTAAAGTTCCCTGGCTTCATTACATCACTATCATCATTCACTGAGGCCCACACAGTCACTTTCTCAGAAATTTCAAAGCAGATGGTCATGGTAGAAGTTACAGCGCTTTGGGAAGACCAGATTGAGGAGGCATTCAAACTGAAGAAAGCCAGATACCAGGAGCCGGTAGAGTAGTGCCAGAGACAGGAGTGGAGGGCACGATGCCGGCCTATAGAGGTGGGGTGTAGAGCTTTTGCTGAATGCTCTCCTACTCTCTGCTTGGCATTACGGGAGCTGCAAGGAAGACAGCCATTAGGACCATCAACGAGCCTCCAGATGGCCAGAGGTGTGACCTGTAGCCCAATGACGCTGGGACACAAGCCTAATCAATCCTGGCTGAGTTGCCTGAGTGAGGGTGTTTGATGCTGGAAGATCCAAAACACCTGATGACCCAGGTAACATCACTGACGGTGTGTCCCAGTGCATCCTGGGATGTACCTCAGCATCAGAATAGTACAGGCCATTTGGCCCATGATGTTGTGTTGATATTTTAACCTTCTCCAAGATCAAGCTAGCACTTCCCTTCCGCATAACCCTCCAGTTTTCTTTCATCCACCTGCCTGAGTCTCTTCAATATCCCTGATGTATTTGTCTCTACCATCTTACACCATCTCAGATAATCTTCAAATTTTAACGGTCTTTACCACAAATAGGCACAGAAATATAATTCAAATATAAAGGTTATTGCTCAGCCATAACCTTCATATTTACCAAGGTACCACATTTAAATCTATATTCAAGTTGTTAATAAAACTAATCATGACTGAGACTACTTTTCTTAACAAACTGAATTTAAAGGCCACTGCCTGTACAGAGTTTCTATGTTCTCTCTGTGACTGCCTAGGTTTCCTCGGGGTGCTCTGGTTTCCTCCCACAGTCCAAAGACATGCCAGTTGGTATGTTATTTGGTCATTGTAAATTGTCCTGTGATTAAGCTAGAGTTAAATCAGGGGGTTGCTGGGTGATGTGGCTCGAAGGGCAGGAAAGGCCGATTCTGTACTGTATCTCAATCAATCAATAAATAAGCCTGGAAAAGCTGAAGACAGAATGAATAAATCAGAACAGATCAGAAAAATATAATAGTTAATCACTAATAAGTTTTGATTTATTGCATATGGCTTTCATCCATGTCATAAATCTGTACTTTGTGGCAAGAGTTCGCAAAATTTGCATCCTTTCTAGTTTTAGAAATGCAGTTGCAACGATTCAGACAAGGGATTGCACAATTACGGGTAATTCTCCATCCCATCCTGAGCAGGATTGGAGTAGAGGATATTGGTGAAATGCCAATACGTTTTCTATTCATGCTTTCATGCTCTTGGATTCCTGAGATTCTCTTCTTCCTCTCGTTAGTCAGGTTCAAGTTGAAGTTTATTGTCATCTGACTGTGTGTATATGTATGTGTGTATATTTGTATACATACATATACACACACATACATACAACCAGACAAAACAATGTTCCTCCGGACCCCCATGCAGCCATGACACACAGCACTAAAAACAAAGTATCACCACAAATAAATTAATAAATTATAATTCAAAATGCATGTGAAGTAGGCAGCACAAGTAAACAATAAACAGCTTGCTGTCCTAGTGACGAGACCTCAGTGGTGGCAGGGTATTCATTAGTCTCACAGTTTGAGGGAAGAAGCTGTTACCCAGGCTGGCAGTCCTAGTCCTGATGCTCCTGTACCTCCTTCCTGATGGTAGTGGGTCAGAGAGATTGTGGGATGGGTGGTAGGGTTCCTCAACAATACTTTGAGCCCTTTGTATACAATGGTCTCAGTAAATGTCACAAATGAGGGTAGGGAGACCCCGGTGATTCTCTTGGTGATTTTTACTGTACTCTGTAAGTTCCCCATGTACTTATAATGAACTCAAAGTTGTCAAAGGAAAGCTCAACATGTCCATTTGGGTTCCTCTTCCTGCCCTTTTACACATTCAGAGTGGACAAATGACAACGTTTGAGCTCTGCAATATGTGCTCTAGTGAACAAGGTACAGAAATCAACAGCATCAAATTCAGTGCTGGCCTGTGGACTGGATGGCAATGTTTCCTTTGCACTTCAGCACGCAGTGCTGAGAGGCGAAGAATTCTTTTGTTGTCATTACATCTCTGCTCCTCCAAAACACCAGTTCAACAATCCTACTATCAAGTGGCAATAAGTCAGTAATATTACATTGGCATTTGAAAGCTGCATTCAATGAAAACCGTAATGTGAAAATTCAATGCTTTTAAAATAAATCCCACTGCTCTAAAAATGTCAGTATATTTGTCTACTTCTCCTATCCATTACACTATTAAGGAAAGGTGAGCAAAGAAAACTTAGAAATGCAGTGTTATGCTTGTATATGCCGGGGAATCTTAACTTGAAACTACATACAGGGCACAAGGACAATCATCACCCTTTCGTACTGTAAAGAAAACAGTCTGACACAAAAGGTCAAGTGAATGGAGGGCAGGCTACAGGAGACGGGTGACTTACTCGTGCCCTTGTGTTCTTGTGCATCCTTCAGGAGTCAGCCAGGTTGTCGAGACTCATACCACAAACCGACTGTGGCATTGAATTCACCTACCCAGAGTAATTCCATAAGACCATAAGACAAAGGAGCAGAAGTCAGCCATTTGGCCCATCGAGTCTGCTCCGCCATTTTATCATGAGCTGATCCATTCCCCCATTTAGTCCCACTCTCCCGCCTTCTCACCATAACCTATGATGCCCTGGCTACTCAGATACCTATCAATCTCTGCCTTAAATACACCCAATGACTTGGCCTCCACTGCTGCCCGTGGCAACAAATTCCATAGATTCACCACCCTCTGACTAAAAAAATTTCTTCACATTTCTGTTCTGAAAGGGCGCCCTTCAATCCTTAAGTCATGCCCTCTCGTACTAGACTCCCCCATCATGGGAAACAACTTTGCCACATCCACTCTGTCCATGCCTTTCAACATTCGAAATGTTTCTATGAGGTCTCCCCTCATTCTTCTAAACTCCAAGGAATACAGTCCAAGAGCGGATAAACATTCCTCATATGTTAACCCTCTCATTCCCAGAATCATTCTAGTGAATCTTCTCTGTACACTCTCCAACGTCAGCACATTCTTTCTTAAATAAGGAGACCAAAACTGCCCACAGTACTCCAAGTGAGGTCTCACCAGTGCCTTATAGACCCTCAACATCACATCCCTGCTCCTATATTCTATTCCTCTACAAATGAATGCCAACATTGCATTCGCCTTCTTCACCACCGACTCAACCTGGAGGTTAACCTTAAGGGTATCCTGTACGAGGACTCCCAGGTCCCGTTGCATCTCAGAACTTTGAATTCTTTCCCCATTTAAATAATAGTCTGCCCATTTATTTCTTCTGCCAAAGTGCATAACCATACACTTTCCAACATTGTATTTCATTTGCCACATCTTTGCCCATTCTTCCAATCTATCCAAGTCTCTCTGCTGACTCTCTCAGCACCACCGGCCCCTCCACCTATCTTCGTATCGTCAGCAACTTAGCCACAAAGCCAGCTATTCCATAATCCAAATCGTTGATGTACAATGTAAAAAGAAGCGGCCCCAACACGGACCCCTGTGGAACACCACTGGTAACTGGCAGCCAACCAGAATAGGATCCCTTTATTCCCACGCTTTGTTTCCTGCCAATCAGCCAACGCTCTATCCACGTGTGTAACTTTCCCGTAATTCCATGGGCTCTTATCCTGTTAAGTAGCCTCATGTGTGGCACCTTGTCAAAGGCCTTCTGAAAATCCAAATATACAACATCCACTACATCTCCCTTGCCTAGCCTACTTGTAATTTCCTCAAAAAATTGTAATAGGTTTGTCAGGCAGGATTTTCCTTTAAGGAATCCATGCTGAGTTCTGCCTATCTTGTCATATGCCTCCAGGTACTCTGTAACTTCATCCTTGACAATCAACTCTAACAACTTCCCAAACACTGGTGTCAAGCTAACAGGTCTATAATTTCCTTTTTGCTTCCTTGCCCCCTTCTTAAATAGCAGAGTGACATTTGCAATCTTCCAGTCCTCCGGAACCATGCCGGAATCTATCGACCATTGAAAGATCATCGCTAATGCCTCCGCAATCTCCACAGCTACTTCCTTCAGAACACGAGGGTGCATTCCATCTCGTCCGGGTGACTTATCTACTTTTAGACTATTCAGCTTCCTGAGTACTTTCTCTGTCGTAATTGTGACTGTGCACACTTCTCTTCCCTGCCACCCTTGAGTGTCCAGTATACTGCTGATGTCTTCCTCAGTGAAGACTGATGCAAAATACTCGTTCTGTTCCTCTGCCATCTCCTTATCTCCCATTACAATTTCTCCAGCATCATTTTCTATCGGTCCTATATCTACTCTCAACTGTCTTTTACTCTTTATATACTTGAAAAAGCTTTTAGTATCCTCTTTGATATTATTTGCTATCTTCCTTTCATAGTTAATCTTTTCCCTCTTAATGACCTTCTTAGTTTCCTTTTGTAAGCTTTTAAAAACTTCCCAATCCTCTGTCTTCCCACTAACTTTTGCTTCCTTGTATGCCCTCTCCTTTGCTTTAACTTTGGCTTTGACTTCTCTTGTCAACCACGGTTGCATCCTCTTTCCATTTGAAAACTTCTTCTTTTTTGGAATATACCTGTCTTGCACCTTCCTCACTTCTCGCATAAACTCCAGCCACTGCTGCTCTGCCGTCCTTCCCGCCAGTGTCCCTTTCCAGTCAACTTTGGCCAGTTCCTCTCTCATGCCACTGTAATTTCCTTTACTCCACTGAAATACCGACACATCAGATTTCGGCTTCTCTTTTTCAAATGTCACAGTGAACTCAATCATGTTATGATCACTGCCTCCTACGTGTTCCTTCACCTCAATCTCTCTAATCACCTCCGGTTCATTACACAATACCCAATCCAGTACAGCCGATCCCCTAGTGGGCTCAACAACAAGCTGTTCTAAAAAGCCATCTCGCAGACATTCTACAAATTCTCTCTCTTCAGATCCAGTGCCGACCTGATTTTCCCAATCCACTCGCATGTTAAAATCTACCACAATTATCGTAACACTGGCCTTCTGACAAGCCTTTTCTATTTTCTGTTGTAAGTTGTAGTCCACTTCACTGCAGCTGTTTGGAGGCCTTTAAATAACTGCCATCAGGGTCCTTTTACCCCTGCGATTTCTTAGCTCAACCCATAAAGATTCTGCACCTTCTGATCCTATATCACCTCTTTCTAATGATTTAATATCATTTCTTACCAACAAAGCCACGCCTCCCCCTCTGCCTACCTTCCTATCCTTCTGATACACCGTGTGTCCTTGGACGTTCAGCTCCCAGAGACATGCATCCTTTAGCCAGGTCTCAGTGATGGCCACAATATCATACCTGCCAATCTGTAGCTGTATGACAAGATCATCCACCTTATCCCTTATGCTGCGTGCATTTAAGTATAACACCTTAAGACCAGTATTTGGTACTTCTGGCTTTGATTTCACTGTAACTTTATTGCACTGCAACTCATCCCAATGGCTACAAATTTGCCCCCTCACCTGCCTGTCTTTCCTGACATCTTTACTGCTCACTATCTTAGATTTGTTTCTGTTTTCCCCTTCCTCCACTCTATCTATTCCTGTTCCCATCCCCCTGCCAAATTAGTTTAAACCCTCCCTAACAGCTCTATTAAACTTTCCCACCAGGATATTGGTCTCCTTCGGGTTCATGTGTAACCTGTCCTTTTTGAACAGGTCATACTTCCCCCAGAAGAGATCCCAATGATCCAAGAATCTGAAGCCCTGCCCCCTGCGCCAGTCTCTCAGCCACGCATTCATCTGCCTGATCCTACTATTCTTGCCCTCACTAGCACATGGCACAGGTAGCAATCCCGAGATTACTACCCTGGACGTCCTGCTTCTCAGCTTCCTTCCTAACTCCTGGAAATCTCTCTTCAGGGCCTCCTCCCTTGTCCTATCTATGTCATTGGTACCAACATGTACCAAGACAACTGGCTGCTTGCCCTCTCCCTTAAGAATATTCTGGACTCGATCCGAGACATCCCGTACCCTGGCACCTGGGAGGCAACACACCATCCTCCTCCAAGATTCGAGGTTGATAAGACTGAACCCCTAAGGCGAGCTGCCGATGACACCTGCTTCTTGGTCATCTCTGAGGCTGAGGTACGTAGAACAATCGAACGTGTCAACAGCCACAAGGCAACGGGGCCAAATGACATCCCAGGGCACGTCTTCAAAGTGTGGGCTGAACAGCTGACTGGTGTATTAATCTCTGCCTCTCCCAGTGTGCAGCCGGCTGGTGGCGTAGTGGTATCAGCGCCGGACTTCGGAGCGAAGGCTCCCAAATTCGAATCCAGCCGGCTCCCTTGCATGCTTTCCATCCGTGCTGGGTTGAGCGTCAAGCTAGCAACTCGGCCTCGTAAAAACAAGAAAGCCTACTAAAAAACGCTGTCATGACGGCGTCCCAATGACTCCACTCAGAGTTAAATCTTCTTCTCCCAGTGTGTAGTGGTCTCCTGTTTCAAATCGTCCATCATTGTCCCTGTAGCTGAAAAAACCAAGGTAGCATGCCTGAATGATTGGCGCCCTGTCGCACTCACCTCAATTACAAGCAAATGCTTTGAGAGTCTGGTTAGAGACTATATCTACAGCATGGTACCACCCACACTGGACCCTCTACAATTCGCTTACCGATGGAACCGGTCTACTGATGACATGATAGTCGCAGCTCAACACACGTCCTCACTCACCTGCAGAAGGGGAATGCATACATTAGAATGCTGTTCCTGGACTACAGTTCAGCATTCAACACCATAATTCCCTCTGGACTTGATAGGAAGCTTGGAGACCTCGTCCTGCACCCTGCCTTGTGTAGCTGGATCCTGGACTTCCTATCGGTTCACGAACACAGGGTAAGGATGGGCTCCCTCACCTCTGTCCCTCTGACCCTCAACACAGGTGCCCCCAGGGTTGTGTTCTGAGTCCCCTCCCCTATTCCCTTTACACCCACGACTGTACTCCCACACTCAGCTCCATCTGCTGATCAAATTCTCTCTTTGAATCAAGAAGACAGCAGTAAGAGGCTAAGGATTTCCAGCGAGAAGACATTTTATTTCTCGGAGTAGGAGAGAGGCCAGACTGCGCAGGCGCGTGACGTCAGCCAGTTGAGCGCAAACAGTTTAAAAAGAGGAAGAAAGTCGCAGACTTTTTCTCTTCGGATCAAGAAGACAGCGGTAAGAGGCTAAGGATTTCCAGTGAGAAGACATTTTATTTCTCAGAGTAGGAGAGAGAGGCCAGAATGCGCAGGTGCGTGACGTCAGCCAGTTGAGCGTGAACAGTTTAAAAAGAAAACCGCCATATCCAGCGGGCTGCGGAGTGAGAGGGTGCAGAGTGAAAGGGCTTTGGCTTAACGGGCTTCGGCGGAGACGGGAAGAGGCTTCCTGCGACCGTTGAGTCTCATAGTAACGGAGTAAGTTACAGTTTTTTGGTATTTAGTACAAACAGTAGCATTAGAGGTATGCATCTAGCATTAGTGTTGTGCTTGGAGTGCCAGATGTGGGGACCCTGGGAGACTCCCAGCCTCCCCAAGGATTACAGCTGCACCAGGTGCACTGAGATGAGGTTCCTGAAGGACCGTGTTAAGGAGCTCAAGATGGAAATTGATGACCTTCGGCTAATTAGGGAAAGTGAGGAGGTGATGAATACTACCTATAGAGAGGTAGTGGATAGCACCCCTGTGACAGTCCACCTCAGAAATCGATATATCGTTTTGGATTCTGTTGAAGAGGCAGGCCTGACAGAGGAGGACCACAGTGAATGAGACTCTAGCATTCTGCCCAGTGCCAAAATCAAGAGAGCAAGAAGAAATGCGGTAGTTATAGGGGACTCCATCGTAAGGGGGACGGACAAGAGATTCTGCGAGCCGGACAAGGATACCCGGATGGTGTGTTGCCTCCCTGGTGCCCAGGTACGGGATGTCTCAGATCGAGTCCAGAGTATTCTGAGGAGAGAGGGCGAGCAGCCGGAAGTCTTGGTACATGTTGGTACCAATGACATAGACAGAAAAAGAGAGCAGGTCCTGAAGAAAGATTACTGGGAGCTAGGAAGAAAATTGAAAAGCTGGACCTCCAGAGTAATAATATCAGGATTGCTGCCTGAGCTGCGTGCTAATGATGGTAAGAATAGCAGAATTAAGCAGATGAATGTGTGGCTAAGTAACTAGTGCAGGGGGCAGGGCTTCAAATTCTTGAATCATTGGGATCTATTTTGGGGAAAGTATGACTTACACAAAAAAGATGGATTACACCTGAACTCAAAAGGTACTAATATCCTGGTGGGATTGTTTAATATAGCTGTTAGGGAGGGCTTAAACTAAGTTGGCAAGGGGAAGGAAACCAAGGTGTTAGGGTCGAGGAAGAGGAAAATAGAAATAAGTCAAAAATACTGTGCAGCAAAGATCGCAAGAAGGACAGGCTGGTGAATATACAGGGTAATTTGCTGCAAAATAGAAATATAGCAAAATCGACAACAGATACCGATCTAAATGTACTGTACTTAAATGCACGCAGCATTAGAAATAAAGTGGATGACCTTACTGCACAGCTGCAGGTTAAAAGATATGACATTGTGGCCATCACCGAGTCATGGCTAAATGATGGATGTGATTGGGAGCTGAATATCCCAGGATACACAGTGTATAGGAAAAATAGGAAGGTAGGTAAAGGGGGTGACGTGGCCCTGATGGTAAGTAACAATATCAAATCAATAGAAAGAAGGGACATAGGATCAGAAGAGGTAGAATCCTTATGGGTAGAATTAAGAAATGGCAAGGGTAAAAATACGCTAATAGCAGTTATATACAGGCCTCCAAACAGCAGCCGGGATGTGGACTACAAGTTGCAGCTGGAAATAGAAAAAGCGTGTCAGAAGGAAAATGTCAAGATAATGATGGGGGATTTTAATATGAAAGTGGATTGGGAAAGTCGGGAAGGTAATGGATCTCAGGAGAGGGAGTTTGTAGAATGCCTACAGGATGGCTTTTTGGAGCAGCTTGTCCAGAAGTCCACCGGGGGACCGGCTCTTTTGGATTGGGTGCTGTGTAACGAACCTGAGGCGATTAGGGAGCTGGAGGTAAAGGAACCCCTTGGAAGTAGTGATCATAATATAGAAACATAGAAAATAGGTGCAGGAGTAGGCCATTCGGCCCTTCGAGCCTGCACTGCCATTTATTATGATCATGGCTGATCATCCAACTCAGAACACCGCCCCAGCCTCCCCTCCATACCCCCTGACCCCCATAGCCACAAGGGCCATATCTAACTCCCTCTTAAATATAGCCAATGAACTGGCCTCAACTGTTTCCTGTGGCAGAGAATTCCACAGATTCACCACTCTCTGTGTGAAGAAGTTTTTCCTCATCTCGGTCCTAAAAGGCTTCCCCTTTACCCTCAAACTGTGACCCCTCGTTCTGGACTTCCCCAACATCGGGAACAATCTTCCTGCATCTAGCCTGTCCAATCCCTTTAGGATCTTATACGTTTCAATCAGATCCCCCCTCAATCTTCTAAATTCCAACGAGTACAAGCCCAGTTCATCCAGTCTTTCTTCATATGAAAGTCCTGCCATCCCAGGAATCAATCTGGTGAACCTTCTCTGTACTCCCTCTATGGCAAGGATGTCTTTCCTCAGATTAGGGGACCAAAACTGCACACAATACTCCAGGTGTGGTCTCACCAAGGCCTTGTACAACTGCAGTAGTACCTCCCTGCTCCTGTACTCAAATCCTCTCGCTATAAATGCCAGCATACCATTCACCTTTTTCACCGCCTGCTGTACCTGCATGCCCACTTTCAATGACTGGTGTATAATGACACCCAGGTCTCGTTGCACCTCCCCTTTTCCTAATCGGCCACCATTCAGATAATAATCTGTTTTCCTATTTTTGCCACCAAAGTGGATAACTTCACATTTATCCACATTAAATTGCATCTGCCATGAATTTGCCCACTCACCCAACCTATCCAAGTCACCCTGCATCCTCTTAGCATCCTCCTCACAGCTAACACTGCCACCCAGCTTCGTGTCATGATTGAGTTCAGTTTCAAATTTGAAAAGGAGAAGCTGGTATCAGGTGTATCTCTATTTCAGTGGAACAGGGGAAATTACAGTGGTATGAGAGAGGAACTGGCCCAAGTCGATTGGAAAAGTAAACTAAATGGAGGGACGGCAGAGCAGAATTGGATGAAATTCCTACAAGAAATAAGGAAAATGCAGGAAAAATATATTCCAAGAAAAAAGAAAATCATGAATGGAAAAATGGCACAAATGTGGCTAACGAGAGAGTTTAAGGCAAAAATAAAAGCAAAAGAAACAGCGTACAAGGAAGCAAAAATTAGTGGGAAAAACGAGGACTGGAAGACTTAAAAACTTACAGAAGGAAACTAAGAAAGTCATTAGGAAAGAAAAGGTGAATTATGAAAGGAAGTTGGCGATTAACATAAAAAAGGATGCTAAGAGTTTTTTAAAATATATGAAGAGTAAAAGAGTGACAAGGATAGATACGGGACCAATTGAAAATGATGCTGGAGAAATTATAATGAACAACAAAGAGATGGCGGAGGAACTGAACGAGTATTTTGCATCAGTCTTCATTGTGGAAGACATGAGCAATATACCTGATAGCCAGAGGTATCAGGGAATAGAATTAGGTACAGTCAAGATTACTAGAGAGAAAGTGCTTGGGAAGCTAAGTGGACTAAGAATAGATAAATCTCCCAGTCCGGATGAGGTGCACCCAAGGGTTCTGAAGGAGGTGGCTTTGGAGATTGTGGAAGCATTGGAAATGATCTTCCAGGAATCAATAGACTCTGGCATAGTTCTGAAGGACTGGAAGGTCACAACTATAGTTCCGCTATTTAAGAAAGGAAGGAGGCAGCAAAAAGAAAATTACAGACCTATTAGTCTGACATCGGTAGTTGGAAAGATATTGGAGTCAATCCTCAAGGACGAGGTTATGAAATATCTCGAGGTGCATGACAAGATAGGCCGAAGCCAGCATGATTTCATGAAGGGAAGATCCTGCCTCACCAACCTATTGGAATTTTTGGAAGTGTTGATGAGGCTCTATGGGGCATTAGTGAGACCTCATTTGGAATACTCTGTGCAGTTTTGGGCCCCCTATCTTAGAAAGTATATACTGATGTTGGAGAGAGTTCAGAGAAGATTTACAAGGATGATTCCTGGAATGCAGGGGCTAATATATGAGGAGCGTTTGTCGGCTCTTGGATTGTATTCATTAGAGTATAGAAGAATGAGAGGGGATCTCATAGAAACGTTTCGAATGTTGAAAGGGTTGGACAGAGTAGATGTGGAAAAGTTGTTTCCCTCGGTGGGTGAGTCCAGGACAAGAGGCCATAGTCTTAGAATTAGAGGGTAACCAGTTAAAACAGAGATGAGGAGAAATTTTTTTAGCCAGAGGGTCGTGGATTTGTGGAATTCGTTGCCACATACAGCTGTGGAGGCCCGATCATTGAGGGTGTTTAAGGAGGAGATTGACAGGTATCTAATTAGTCAGGGTATCAAGGAATATGGGGAAAAAGCCGGAAATTGGAACTAGATGGGTGAATAGTTTAGCTCGTGGGGAAGCTGCGGAGCAGACTTGATGGGCCAAATGGCCTACTTCTGCTCCTTTGTCTTGTGATCTTGTGAAGTTTGCAGATGAAATGACCTTGATCGGCCTTATTTCTAGCGGTAATGAGACAGGCTACAGAGGAGAGGTTGACACCCTGACACAGTGGTGCAGGATAACAACCTCTCCCTCAGTGTCAAAGGAACAAAAGAGCTGATCGTGGATTACAGGAGGAACGGAGACAGGCTTGGCCTGATCAACATCATGGGTCTGCAGTTGAGAGGGTGAGTAGTTTCACGTTCCTCGGTATACACATCACTGAAGATCCCACCTGGACTGCACACACCGGCTTTGTGGCAAAAAAAAGCGCAACAGCATCTCTTCCACCTCGGGCGTCTGAAGAAGTTCAATATGAGCCCAAAATCTTCAGGACTTCTATGGGGCACCATTGAAATTATACTGACTGGCTGTATCTCCACCTGGTATGGAAACTGCATCAACCTTGATCGCTGGGTACTGCCAAGAGTGGTACGGACAGCCCAGTCCATCTGCGGATGTGAACTTCCCTCCATTGAGGACATTTACAGCAGCAGGTGCAGAAAGAAGTCCTGGAAGATCATTGGGGACACCAGTCACCCCGACCATAAACTGTTCCAGCTGCTCTGTCTGGCAAATGGTACCGCAGCACTAAAGCCAGGACCAACAGGCTATGGGACAGCTTCTTTCTACAAGACATTAGACTTATAAATTCACATGTCTGTACACTGCACCTGAGACATAACACAAAGATTTTTACTCCCTCTCATTGTGGGATGGATGTAGATTTAAATAAATTCAAACTCAAATGGAAGCAAATTTTAATTCCAGGAGATTGTAATCCAACATTTGGATCAATGAGAGATTTTCCTGGTCTTCAATGACAGAGGCATGCATCTGAACATAAGAACCAAGATGCTTTACCCACCAACTGCACAAAGCCAGTGGTTGCCTGGCACTCTCTACAACCAGCACCAATATCTTGAAGAGGAAGTGTGTTTATCATTAAATTTACTTTGCCACACGTGGCCCACGCAGGAGAATTCCTTGTTAAATAGAGCTGTGGGCTAATAAAAGATCATGTTGACAGTTGACATTCAGAACCTTTTATCACAGCAACTGTATCCGAGCAACATAACCTGGAGATTCATTTAACGATGTTACATACTATCTCAAAATATAGGCATTGTAACCTGGTGCAGAATTTGCCAGGGAAACAAAGGAAGCTTAATTTGTTTCAGTAACGATGGGAGCATTTTACACCAATAAAAATGTTCCAGTGTTGTTCAGGTAAATACTGTCTTTTGTCAATGAGTCACATGTTTCATACTTCAAGCTTTTTCATTACAGGTGATGACTACTCAGAACATCTTTCAGTTTTTCCCATTTCAGAAATGCTATGTGAATGCAATTTGCTGTGGATAGTTTCGCAAGCTTATTCACGATAATCTGTGATCAGTATAATTTGCCACTTTTTTGTTTAATGCCAAACATTAATATTCCAGAGTTGTGCCAATCCCTGTCACTTTCCAAACTTACAATATTGGCATTTAGATACTATAGTGATGTTTAAGATACAATAGTGCAATCATGAGACCTTTAGATATGCAGCAATTGAAATAATATGGATCGTGTGCAGGCAGAAGACATTTAGCATATTTCAGCATCCTATTCGGTGAACACTATGTGCTGACTGTGTTCTGTGTTGTGTGTTCTAACTCATATGGAATGAAATTTGTGTTACAAGACAACTGACAAGTAATCCCTAAACCAGGAAACCAATGAATCCATACTTTCACCTGACTTTTAAGTGCCACCAGCATGAAAGTGCTCTTTTGTCCAGAAACCATTCACAGTTAAGTAAGGTGGACCTCTTGAAGTCCAACGGGAGTTGTTGGAAAAAGCAGCTGGGGACTAACTTTGAGGGTCAACATGAGAGAACTTTTGGAGGAAAGCGACAGCCCAGTTTCCATGTGCATCTCATTCAGGTACTGGAAGTTCATTGAAGTAACAACAGGGCAGCCTGCTCACCCCAGGAAGTGATGTGTCCGAGATTCTGCAACTACAGCAGGGTTTGAGCTGAAGTGGCACATTCATGGTTAACTTAAACATAGTGATCTACTGAATTATAAAGCCACCACCTCTCTTGCTTTAATGAATCACATCTGCCCTGGTCAAAGTCAAAGTCCATAAGACCATAAGACATAGAAGCAGAATTAGGCCATTCCGCCAGTCTACTCCGCCATTCAATCATGGCTGATCCTTTTTCCCCTCCTCAGCCCCACACCCTGGCCTTCGCCCCCTAACCGTTGTTGGCATGCTCAATTAAGAACCTATCAATCTCTGCCTTAACTACACCCAATGACCTCCACAGTTGCCTGTGGTAATAAATTCCACAAATTCACCACCATCTGGCTAAAGAAGTTTCTCCCCATCTCTGTTTTAAATGGGCACCCCTCTATCCTGAGGCTGTGCCCCCTTGTCCTAGACTCCCCCACCATGGGAAACATCCTTTCCACATCTACTCTGTCTAGGCCTTTCAACATTCGAAAGGTTTCAATGAGATCCCCCCTCATCCTTCTAAATTCCAGTGAGTACAGACCAGCGCCATCAAATATTACTCATAAGTTAACCCTTCCATTTCCGGAATCATCCTTGTGAAAGTCCTCTGAACTCTCTACAATGCCAGCACATCTTTTCTTCAATGAGGAGCCCAAAACTGTTCACCAGTGTTTTATAAAGCCTCAGCATCACATCGCTGCTCTTGCATTCTAGATGTCTTGAAATGAATGCTAACATTGCATTTGCCTTCCATATCACTGACTCGACATACAAGTTTACCTTTAGGGTGTTCTGCACAAGTCCCTTTGGATCTCAGATTTTTGGATTTTCTCCCCATTTAGAAAATAGTCTGCACATTTATTTCTTCTACCAAAGTGCGTAACCATGCATTTTCCAAAATTGTATTTTATTTGCCACTTTCTTGCCCATTCTCTAATCTAAGTCCTCCTGTACCCTACCTGTTTCCTCAACACTACCTGCCACTCCACTAATCTTCACATCATCTGCAAACTTGGCAACAAAGCCACCTAAATCATTGATATACAGCAGAAAAAGAAGTGGTCCCAAACCACCCCCTGCGGAACACCACTCGTCACAGGCAGCCAACCAGAAGAGGATCTTTTTATTCCCATTTGCTGCCTCCTACCATTCAGTCAATGCTGTAAATGCCAGTAACTTTCCTGCAGTACCATGAGCTCTTAAATTGGTAAGCAGCCTCACGTGTGGCACCTTCTGAAAGTCCAAATATACAACATCCACTGCATCCCCTTTATCTATCCTACGTGTAATCTCCTCAAAGAATTCCAGCAGGTTCAACAATCAAGATTTTCCCTTAAGAAAAGCATGCTTTTCTTAAAAGCAGACTTTGTACTATCTTGTTCTGTGTCACCAAAAACTCCATAACCTCATTCTTAACAACTGACTCCAACATCTTCCCAACCACTGAGATCAGACGAACTTCTCTATAATTTCCTTTCTGTTCCCTTCCTCCTTTCTTAAAAATTGGAGTGACATTTGCAATTTTCCAAATATAAAGTAAATTTATTATCAAAGTTCGCACAGTACATGTCCCATATACTACCCTGAGATTCACTTTCTTGCAGGCATTATGGGAAAAAAGAAGTACAATAGAATTTATGAAAAACCATACAAATAATAAACCCAAGTATCCCCTCTTATCCCAGCAACCTAAAAGAATTTTGTCAAAGTTCAACATGTTTGTTTGATATGACTGAAGAGTCTTGGCCCAAAATGTCAACAGTTTGTTCAACTCCATGGATGCTGCCTGATCTGCTGAGTTCCTCCAGCATTTTGTGTGTGTTTATTTGATATTTGTTAGCGTGCCCTTTTATGTATTCAGAACAAATACATTAGTACCACCATTACAAAAACAAGGGAAATGAAAGTCAAGTGAACATGTCAAACATACACTCATTAACATTACAAATGGCAAATTTTAAACTCTTATTCCTCTCTAAGTACAGTACAACCTTGTTTGTTTCTGTGGTTATTTCTGTTTGTGGTTCATGTTTCTTTGTTCCTTTCAATGAAAACAAATTGTTCCCACTAACTTGACTAGGGCAATAAGATCCCCCCAAGCAGCAAACAGGAGTCCAGAACCAGAGGCCACAGTTTAAGAATAAGGGGTAGACCACTCAGAACGGAGTTGAGGAAAAACTTTTTCACACAGAGGGTTGTGGTTCTGTGGAATGCTCTGCCTCAGAAGGCAGTGGAGGCCAATTCTCTGGATTCTTTCAAGAAAGAGTCAGATAGAGCTCTTGAAGACAGCGGAGTCAAGGGATATGGGGAGAAGGCAGGAAAAGGGTACTGATTGTGGATGATCAGCCATGATCACAGTAAATGGCGGTGCTTGCTCGAAGGGCTGAATGACCTACTCCTGCACCTATTGTCTATTGTCAAACATCTTTGAACTCAGGAATGTTGGAGTTTTTGATTGCTTTCAGCTAATCCTGTACTATATGATTAATTTTCTTTTGTGGAAAGCCTCAATTGTTAAATTAGGCACTGATATTTAATTCTGTGTGTGTTTTATTTTTGCCTACCTGTTATACTCCTTCTGTCGCATTACCAGAGCTCTTTGTTGATTATGGTGGTGAGCTGCAAAGGTTTCTAGACTGACCGTGCGTCTCTTCACCCCGGGTGGGTGTAGAGGGTTAATACGCGGACCATGCTATTAATGACAAAAGACCATATAATCAGTCTTCCAAGCAGAGCTTTATTCCAACAAAATGTTTTATTGTGCCCACTATATCATTCTTTTACCAAGAGTAAGTCAAGTAGCAGAGAGCTTTTCCCAAAACAAAGGTACCTACAAAGGACAACATACACAGAATTCTGGAGGAACTCAGCACATCAGGCAGCATCTGTGGAGGGGAATAACATTTTGGACCGAGACGTCGACTGTTTATTCCCCTCCACAGATGCTGCCTGACCTGCTGAGTTCTTCCATTTTGTGTGTTGCTCTGGATTTCCAGCATCTGCAGAATCTCTTGTGTTTATCTACAAAGGACATATGTTTCGGGAAAGATGTAGTTGCTAAGAATCTGGAATGCCCTGTCTGACTGGATGGTAGAGATGAATGTTCTCACATTTAAGAACCAGTTAAGCAAGTACTTTAATCATTATTGCATAGAAAGCTACAAATTTGGAAATGGGATTAGCATGGATAGGTACCTGACATTCAGCATGGACATAGTGGGCCAGAGGAATTTTGTACGTGCTGTTTGACTCAATGATTCTATGTTTCATATAAAGCATTGCTAGGTTGCCATTAATGCTGCCTGTAACAACATAAGTTTTTTTAAACATTAAAAACAGAAATTTAAAGAGTAGAAGAAACAAAATGGAGTTTCCAAATGACAGCCGAGAGTGGAAGATAATATGTAAAACCTAAGTGTACAAAGTCAACGTCAGCTGGTTTCACCAGTGTGATTACCATGTCTGGGTTATAAACACACTCCTATGCCTAGCCTGACTTTATTGATACACAATCAATCTATGTATTTAAGCTATCTTATGTACCTTGAGTACACTGAAAGCAGAGTTTGATTAGACAAGGTGTCAAAGGTTATGGGGAGAATGCAGGACAATGGGATTGAGAGGGATAGTAAATCAGCCATGGTGAAATGATAGAGCAGACGAAGCCCAAATGGCTTAATTCTGCTCCGATACCTTATGGTACTTATATTTATTGTGTACTTTGTTTTATTGTGTTCTTTTTGTGCTGCATCAGTTCCAGAGTAACAAATTTTTCATTCTCCTTTACACTTGTGTACTGCAAATGACAGTAAACAATCTTGAATATACAAACATTTGTATCTTGAATACAAAAGCATTATCAAAACCTCTCCAGCCCTTGCATTGTCACTACCTGTGGCCTAAGGTGAATATCTGGCAAACTATTTTGCACCCAACTTGCATACAAGAGCTTTCAAACCTTTAAGAGCCTAAAGAAACATTTCCAGACTTTAAGAAATATGGCTTTGATTCAAATAGAAAATTTCCAAATAAGTAACTATTACATAAAAGAGCAGTAAAACCTCCAACCAGTTTATTTTTTAAGTATCTCCAAAAAGTATTATCTATCACCCATAACTTACCCCGCTGAACTATTGAAAACTATCGTGCAATTGTATTTAAAAATCATACATTACTGTAGACTTTATTGTATTATGACATAACAATTAAGTATTTTAAAAGAGAAAGTTTTTAAAATTGTGAGTGTGAGGGACAGAGAGAGAGAGAGAGAGATAGGAGAGGGAGGAGAGAGAAAAAGAGAAAAGCTGGAGAATAGAGACAGAAGAATGAGGGAGAATGGTGTGGAACTGCTATCTTCTGACAGTGGTCACAGTGTCAGCACCATATCCAATTAAGTCCCAGTTTTCAATACAAGGAGTTGGAACCAGACTCTATGCTGCAAGGATTAGGGTCCCTACATGTCTTCTCCCTTTCCCATTCACAGAAACAAAGAATAGCTATACAAGGGAAGGCAGCCATATGACCCATCAACTCCATACTAGTTCCATTTAAGAATGGTCCAGCAAGCCGCTTTCCATGGACCCCTTCTGAAAGCCCTGAAAAATCCTTTACCCTTTAGAACTCTAATACTGAACTAATCCCACTACTATTCTTGGTGTAAAAGTAGTTTATCCCCATAGAATTTTTAGAACATAGAACATAGAATAGTACAGCGCATTACAGGCTTGCCGACCCTCAAACCCAGCCTCCCACATAACCCTCCACCTTAAATTCCTCCATATACCTGTCTAGTAGTCTCTTAAACTTCACTAGTGTATCTGCCTCCACCACTGACTCAGGCAGTGCATTCCACGCACCAACCACTCTCTGAGTAAAAAACCTTCCTCTAATATCCCCCTTGAACTTCCCACCCCTTACCCTAAAGCCATATCCTCTTGTATTGAGCAGTGGTGCCCTGAGGAAGAGGTGCTGGCTTTCCACTCTATCTATTCCTCTTAATATCTTGTACACCTCTATCATGTCTCCTCTCATCCTCCTTCTCTCCAAAGAGTAAAGCCCTAGCTCCCTTAATCTCTGATCATAATGCATACTCTCTAAACCAGGCAGCATCCAGGTAAATCTCCTCCGTACCCTTTCCAATGCTTCCACATCCTTCCTATAGTGAGGCAACCAGAACTGGACACAGTACTCCAAGTGTGGTCTAACCAGAGTTTTATAGAGCTGCATCATTACCTCGCGACTCTTAAACCCTATCCCTCGACTTATGAAAGCCAACACCCCATAAGCTTTCTTAACTACCCTATCTACCTGAGGCAACTTTCAGGGATCTGTGGACATGTACCCCCAGATCCCTCTACTCCTCCACACTACTAAGTATCCTACCATTTACTTTGTACTCTGCCTTGGAGTTTGTCCTTCCAAAGTGTACCACCTCACACTTCTCCGGGTTCAACTCCATCTGCCACTTCTCAGACCACTTCTACATCCTATCAATGTCTCTCTGCAATCTTTGACAATCCTCTACACTATCTACAACACCACCAACCTTTGTGTCATCTGAAAACTTGCCAACCCACCCTCCTACCCCACATCCAGGTCATTAATAAAAATCACAAAAAGAAAAGGTCCCAGAATAGATTCTTGTGGGACACCACTAGTCACAACCCTCCAATCTGAATGTACTCCCTCCACCACGACCCTCTGCCTTCTGCAGGCAAGCCAGTTCTGAATCCACCTGGCCAAACTTCCCTGGATCCCATGCCTTCTGACTTTCTGAACAAACCTACCGTGTGGAACCTTGTCAAGTGCCTTACTAAAATCCATGTAGATCACATCCACTGCACTATCCTCATCTATATGCCTGGTCACATCCTCAAAGAACTCTATCAGGCTTGTTCGACACGATCTGCCCTTCAGAAAGCCATGCTGACTGTCCCTGATCAGACCATGATTCTCTAAATGCCTATAGATCCTATCTCTAAGAATCTTTTCCAACAGCTTTCCCACCACAGACATAAGGCTCACTGATCTATAATTACCCGGACTATCCCTACTACCTTTTTTGAACAAGGGGACAACATTCGCCTCCCTCCAATCCTCCGGTACCATTCCTGTGGACAACGAGGACATAAAGATCCTAGCCAGACGCTCAGCAATCTCTTCCCTCGCGTCATGGAGCAGCCTGGGGAATATTGCGTCAGACCCCGGGGATTTATCCATCCTAATGTATTTTAACAACTCCAACACCTCCTCTGCCTTAATATCAACATGCTCCAGAACATCAACCTCACTCATATTGTCCTCACCGTCACCAAGTTTTGTTTCTTTCTACAAAGCTATTTGTTGCACAGCCCCTTGTTCCTGACCCTAGTAAGTCACTTTAACTATCTCCACTCTTTGCCTTCTGTAGGCAAGCCAGTTCTGGATCCAAAAAGCAATGTCCCCTTGGATTCCATGCCTCCTTACTTTCTCAATAAGCCTTGCACGGGGTACCTTATCAAATGCTTTGCTAAAATCCATATACACTATATATACGGCTGTACCTTCATCAATGTGTTTAGTCACACCCTCAAAAAATTCAATCAGGCTCGTAAGGCACGACCTGCCTTTGACAAAGCCATGCTGACTATTCCTAATCATATTATGCCTCTCCAAATTTTCATAAATCCTGCCTCTCAGGATTTTCTCCATCAGCTTACCAGCCACTGAAGTAAGACTCACTGGTCTATAATTTCCTGGGCTATCCCTACTCCCTTTCTTGAATAAGGGAACAACATCCGCAACCCTCCAATCCTCCGGAACCTCTCTTGTCCTCATTGATCATGCAAAGATCATCGCCAGAGGCCCAGCAATCTTCTCCCTTGCTTCCCACAGTAGCCTGGGGTACATCCCATCCGGTCCCAGTGACTTATCCAACTTGATTCTTTCCAAAAGCTACAGCACATCCTCTTCCTTAATATCTACATGCTCAAGCTTTTCAGTCCACTGCAAGCCATCCCTACAATCGCCAAGGTTCTTTTCTGTAGTGAATACTGAAGCAAAGTATTCATTAAGTACCTCCGCTATTTCCTCTGGTTCCATACACACTTTTCCACTGTCACACTTGATTGGTCCTATTCTCTCACGTCTTATCCTCTTGCTCTTCACATACTTGTAGAATGCCTTGGGGTTTTCCTTAATCCTGTCCGTCAAGGCCTTCTCATGGCCCCTTCTGACTCTCCCAATTTCTTGCTTAAGCTCCTTCCTGCTAGCCTTATAATCTTCTAGATTCCTATCATTACCTAGTTTTTTGAACCTTTCGTAAGTTCTTCATTTCTTCTTGACTAGATTTACAACAGCCTTTGTGCACCATGGATCTTGTACCCTACCATCCTTTCCATGTCTCATTGGAACGTACCTACTCAGAACCCCACGCAAATATCCCCTGAACATTTGCCACGTTTCTTCCGTACGTTTCCCTGAGAACATCTGTTTCCAATCTAGGCTTCCAAGTTTCTGCCTGATAGCCTCATATTTCCCCATACTCCAATTAAATGTTTTCCAAACTTGTCTGTTCCTATCCCTCTCCAATGTTATGGTAAAGGAGATAGAATTGTGATCATTATCTCCAAAATGCTCTCCCACTGAGAGACCTGACACCTGGCCAGGTTCATTTCCCAATACCAGATCAAGTACAGCCTCTCCTCTTATAGGCTTATCTACATATTGTGTCAGGAAACCTTCCAGAACACACCTAACAAACTGCACCCCATCTAAACCCCTCACTCTAGGGAGATGCCAATCAATATTTGGGAAATTAAAACCTCCCACCACAACAACCCTGTTATTATTACTCCTTTCCAGAATCTGTCTCCCCGTCTGCTTCTCGATGTCCCTGTTACTATTGGGTGGTCTATAAAGAACACCCAGTAGAATTATTGACCCCTTCCTGTTCCTAACTTCCATCCACAGAGACTCCGTAGACAACCCCTCCATGACTTCCTCCTTTTCTGCAGCCGTGACACTTTCTCTGCTCAACAGTGCCACGCCCCCACCTCTTTTGCCCCCCCTCCCTGTCCTTTCTGAAACATCTAAAGCCTGGCACTTGAAGTAGCCATTCCTGCCCCTGAGCTATCCAAGTCTCTGTAATGGCCACAGCATCATAGCTCCAAGTGCTTATCCACACTCTAAGCTCATCTGCTTCACTCATAATACTCCTCGCATTGAAACAGACACATCTCAAGCCATAGGTCTGAGCGTGTCCCTTCTCTATCACCTGCCTATCCTCCCTTTCGCACTGTCTCCAAGTTTCCTCTATTTGTGAGCCAGCCTCCCTTTCCTCTGTTACTTCAGTTCGGTTCCCACCCCCTAGCAATTCTAATTTAAATTCTCCTCAATAGCCTTTGCAAACCTTCCCGCCAGGATATTGGTCCCCCTCGAATTCAAGTGCAACCTGTCCTTTTTGTACAGGTCACACCCACCCCAAAAGAGATCACAATGATCCAGAAATCTGAATCCCTGCCCCCCACTCCAATCCCTCAGCCACACATTTATCCTCCACCTCATTCTATTCCTACACTCACTGTCACGTGGCACAGGCAGTAATCCCGAGATTACTACCTTTGAGGTCCTGCTTCTCAACTTCGTTCCTAACTCCAGTAGTCTGTTTTCAGCACCTCCTCCCTTTTCCTACCTATGTCGTTGGTACCAATATGTACCACGACTTCTGTCTGTTCTTCTTCCCACTTCAGGATATCGTGGACACGATCAGAAACATCCCGGACCCTGGCACTTGGGAGGCAAACTACCATCCGCATTTCTTTCCTGTGTCCACAGAATCACCTGTCTGACGCCCTAACTATAGAGTCCCCTATCACTGCTGCCATCCTCTTCCTTTCCCTACCCTTCCGAGCCACAGGGCCAGACTCTGTGCCAGAGGTGCGGCCACTGTTGCTTTCCCCAGGTAGGCCGTTCCCCCCCACAGCAGTACTCAAACAGGAGTACTTATTGTTAAGGGGGACACCCACAGGTATACCCTTAGCACCTGCTTCTTGCCGTTCCCTCTCCTGAATGTTACCCACTTCTCTGTCTCCTGTGGTCCCGGGGTGACTACCTGCCTTTAGCTCCTCTCTATCACCTCCACACTCTCCCTGACCAGACGAAGGACATTGAGCTGCAGCTCCATTTCCCTAACACAGTCTCTAAAGAGCTGCAGCTCGACATACTTGGTGCAGATGTGGTCATCCGGGAGGCTGGGAGTCTCCAGGACTTCCCACATCTGATACCGAGCACAGAAAACTGGCCTCACACACATACTTTCTGTCTGTATTCTAAACAGATAACCTACCTGGCCTTGACCCCGTACCGCCTAAGCCCCATTGAGCCAAAGCCTAGCCTACCTACTCTGTCTCCCAATACTCCATCAATCTGTCTTCTTTTTAAACTCTTCCCGCTGTTCTTACTGGCCAATCTCCACATGCTCGTGCAGTTGTGCCCTGTTCAAACCGCTGAAGAAATAACCAGAGAAATTTAGAGAAATCCAAGAGGAATGGTTTGCCAGAATTATCCATTAATTAACGTATGAACTAAATCAAATGGAAATTTTAAAGTAGTACAAAGTGCAACAATAATAACTGGGTAACAGATGCAAAATACTGGAGGAACTGAACAAGTCAGGCAACATCTGTGGAGAGGAATGAACAGTTGATGTTTGAGGCCAAGACCTTTCATCATTACTGGGCTACCATAGTCAATGCTCAGCTGTAAAATTAACAAATCCACGAAGTTGTATTTGCATTTTAGGCAGTTAATAAGATATTTACCTGATTAACAGAGAGTGGGATGGAAGCCGGGGTCACTTTGGGAAGGAATAAAGGTGTCGCAGTGAAGCTTCTCTGTGCTCCATTGATTTTTCCACTGGCACCCAGGGGTGTGCACGGCAATGACATCCGCTCTATGGGAGAAAGACAAGTGTCAAATCGATAACCGGAAATAGGGCACAGCCTCAAAACGGAGGGGCCACCTTTTAGAACAGAGGCAAGGAGGAATTTTTTTGAGCCAGAGATTAGTGAATCTGTGGAATGCTCTACCACAGACTGCACTGGAGGTCAAGTCTGTGAGTATATTTAAAGTGGAAGTTGATGGTTTCCTGATCGGTCAGGGCATCAAAGGACATGGCAAGAAGGCAAGTGTATGGAGTTGAGTGTGATCTGGGATCAGCCATGATGGAATGGCAGAACAGACTCGATGGGCTGAATAGCCTAATTCTGCTGCTATGTGTTATAATTGGCAGTAGACACATCAGCAACCCGCTGAGACATCATTGTGATTGGTCGTTTCACAGATGTTCTGTCCCATGCCAGCCCATAGATGGACTCTTTTACTATAATTTAACTCCTGTGGAGGTCAGATACCCAGCTAATGAACAGTAATACACCTTGTAATCTGCTTAAAGAATATAGTTCCATTAGGGATTGCTAATAAAGAATATAGTTCCATTAGGGATTGCTCATTGCATGGATTTGGAAAATAAAGCAGGAAGTTGGAATCTCAGTCTGCTCCATCACATGTACCAACCTCCCCAGCATTCAGGATACCTTTAAAAGGAGACGCTTCAAAATGGTGGCATCCATCATTAAGGATACCCATCACTCAGGTCATACCCTCTTCTCATTGCTACCATCAGGGAGAAGGTTCAGGAGCCTGAAGACAGACACTCAACAGCTCAGGAACGGCTTCTTCCTGTTGAAGGGGCTCGGCCTGAAATGTCAACTGTACTCTTTTCCATAGATTCTGCCTGGCCTACTGAGTTCCTCCAGCATTTTGTTTGTGTTGCTTGGATTTCCAATATCCGCAGATTTTCTGTTGTTTGTGATTAAGATTCCCCTATTTCCCTTTGGAGCAGTTCCCATTTAATCTTTCCAATCCATGTACCTGTCCAAGCACCTTTAAAAAGTCATTAATGTACCTGCCTTAACCACTTCCTCTGGCAGTTCATTCCACATACAGACCACCCTATGGGAATCATTAAGAAACTGAGGTGTTTCGGAATTTCTCATGGAGAGTGGTAAACATTTGAAATTTTCTCCCAGGGGTTGCGAAGGCTAGATCACTGTGGATATTTAAAGATGATGTGTAGATTTTATTTTCAAAGATCAACAAATTGAGAGCGATGGGGAGCAGGCTCAGAAAAGATGCTAAGACCTGCGGAAGACCAGCCATGATCATACAGAATACCGAGGCAAGCTTGAGGAGTCACGTGGCCTATTCCTGCTCGTATTTTCTTGTTTCCTATTTCTATACAGTTATTAAACTTGCTAATGAAATAGTCAAAATACCACATCAGTTCATCAGGTTTTCCTGCCTCGGTTAATATCTGCTCAATGGCACTTTACTAGGTACAGGAGTGGAAGCCAGCATGGTCTCCTGCTGCTGTAGACCCCCCACTTCATGGTTCAATGTGTTGAGCACTCCGAGCTGCTCTTCTGCACACCGCTGTTGTAATGCGTGGTTGAGTTACTGTCGCCTTCCTGACAGCTTCAACCATTCTGGCCACTCTCCTCAGACCTCTCTTATTAATAAAGTGTTTTCACCTACAAAAATGCAACTCACTAGAATTTTTTGTTGTTTTTTGCACCATTTTCTGTAAACTCCAGAGACTGTTGTGTGTGAAAATCCCAGGAGATCAGCAGTGTCTGAGATACTCAGAACTGGCACCAACACGGTCAAAGTTTATTCCTCATTCTGATGTTTGGTCTGAACAACAACCGAACCTCTTGACCATGTCGGCGTGCTTTTATGCAATGACTTGCAGCCACATGATTGGCTGATTATATATATGCATTAATGAGCAGCTGTACAGATGTACCTAATAAAGTGGCTACTGAATGTATAATGTTTCATTTTCTTATCTGTTACATATGAGGAATAATATTGGAAAGCCCATAACTATAACTGGGATCTAGGTGCATAGTATTGGTTAGGGTCAGGCATGTCTTTTATTCCACCACTCTTTCTCCCACACAACAGCCCTTGCAGACTCCCTAGGCTGGTTAATTTAATAAGGGGCATCAGAGCTGTTACTGGTAACTAGAGTGAAGGTTCACTTAAACCTGCGAGAGAAGTATTCCAACAGTAGCTGCATTAATAAATGGACTGCCTCAGTATTGAAGGACTGATAGTTAAGTGTCAATGCTTCACTATGTTGTACAGCACCAATAGCAACTCTGTGTACACTTGGAAACAGTGTTATTGTACTGTTCAGAACTAGCAACAAAATTTCAAGGTTCTTTGGTGCAGAACACCCTAACAAGGGGATGGATATGGGTCAAATTTCAAATCAAAACTGAATCTTACAAAGTTGAAAAAAACAAATAACCTTCAAACATGTTTGTGTTTTGTGAACATTTTGAGTTGCAAAAACAATTATGCTGTCACAATGGAAGGTAACAAGTGGGAACGTAATATTCTGCAGTAGGATATGAGAGAGGGAGAGAGAGAGAGGAAGAGAGCTGGTGGGGGGGGGAGAGACTGAGACAGGGAAGTGGAAACAATTTTGTTTCCAGTCACTTTAATAATCAGGTGGTTTTGATCTTGATTGTTTCTCTTCTATACTGGTGAAACCATAAAACAAAAAAAAATTAGGCCATTCAGCCCATCGAGTCTGCACTACCATTCAATCATGGCTGATATTTTTATTGTCAGTCTCCCTCTTTTTAGCTGCAATACGTAACCCCTTTACCAACCAAAAACATATCAATCCCTTCCTAAATGCACTCAATCACTTGTCCTCCTCAGCCCTCTGTGGCAAAGAATTTGATAAATTCACCACCCTCAGACTGAAGAAATTTCCTCCTCATTTGTTTTAAAGGGACATCCCTTCATTCTGAGGCTGTGCCCTTGAATCCTAGACTCCCCTATTAATAGGAACATTCTCTTTTCATCCACTCTGTCCAGGGTTATGTTTCAATGAGATTCCACACCCCCCTCCCACCACCACCATCTTTCTGACCAGGCCCAGAGACAGGAAGAGTTAAAGGGAGATGAGCATTCGTGTTTAGATGTTTCTGTTAACACCAAGTTCAGAGGCACAAGCACTGTGACTGTGACGGAGAGAGAGGGATAATTATTCTGATACTTCAAAGTCCAAAGTCAAGTTAAAGTAAGTTTATAATCAAGTACATATATGTCACTATATACAACCCCGAGATTAATCTTCTTGCAGGCATTCACAGTAAATACAAGAAACACAATATATCAATGAAAGACAGCACCCAACAGAGCAGACAAACAGCCAATTCCCAAAAAGACAACAAAGTATGAAAATACAAAAATAAACAAAATGTATGGTTGAATGAAAATTAAACTTGAACTTTATAATCAATAGCATAGTGGTTAGCACAACACGTTACAGTACCAGCGACCCGGGTTCATTTCCTGCCGCTGGCTGTTGGAGTTTGTATAAGTGCGTCCCATGATCACGTCGGTTCCCTCCGGGTGCTCTGGTTTCCTCCAACAGTCCAAAGAAGTAGTGGTTGGTAGGTTATTTGGTCACTGTACATTGTCCCGTGGTTAGGCTAGGATGGGGAAACTGCGGGGGTGGGGGGGGGGGAGCGACTCAAGGAGCCGGAAAGGCAGACCCTGGATGGTGGGGTCCCTGATGATAGGTGCCGCTTTCCTGTGATAGCGCTCTGTGTAGATGTGCTTAAAGGGTCCGGCACGCCAGAGGTAATCTTTCATGAGATGCTCCAGCAAGGATTCTCCGCTCCGTCCAACATTCTATTGAACAGTTTGGAAAAAAATGTTACTAATGCTTTGGGGAGCTGAGCCGAGGAAGAAAGAAGGGAATACGGAGAGTGGCGAGATTCTGGGTTGGGAGAGGGAGAGTGGTTGAGAGATGAGGGACGGGGGTAAGGGAGAGCAGAGATGTGTGCGGAAGCGTAGGAGGGAGGTGGACAGGGAATTAGAAAGGGCAAGGGAAAACTGGCAAGGAACAAGGCAGTTCTACGACAGGGCAGAGGACAGGATTGTCATACAATTTGATGGTGTTGAGACGTGGGAGCTGATGGTGGGAAAAGTAAAGAGACAGCGCGAAGTGCAAACAGTTTCAGCAGAACCAATCTCATCCGCCGGCGCTGGGAAAGTAATATAAGCGGTGGTTGTAGAACGACTGACGAGAACTGATCTGTTGTCCTCCAAGCTGTGGGTGGATGAGTACACAAAATCTCCTTGTTAACTTTATCTGCCAGAAATTGGAAAGCCAAACGTGCTCAAAGCAATATTCAAAACGTGTACCAACAGAAAAGGCGCGATTACGAAAAGCCCCTCCCCACCCCAGATTTGGTTCTTTTCATATCTTCTATTTCTTTCTCGAATTTCCCAAACCCACAGGCAACACGACTCTCAATGCTTGATTTAAATATAACTGAACCCGGTCTCTCCCTTATCCCTTATCGGGTGGGGGAAGAAGTGTTGAACCTCAGATAGTAGGGAGGGATTCGAAATCCAAGGAGTAAATTCTGTTCTCCAAAGGCGATGAAGATATAAAATAACAAAAGTGTTACTCGCACCTGATATTGACTTAGGCGCACTTTTGCAGAGTTTGGGAAAGTTTGCTACTTACTGGAGCCGAGATCCGGCATCGCCAGCAGCCTGTGTTGTGCCACGTGACTGGCCGCTGCTCTGGAGACTGAAATCGACACCCACGTTTCAATAAACAGAGGCAACCCAGAAAGAATAGCGGAAAACGGTTACACTCATAGCGAAAAACCAAAAAAATACACACACACCGAACAAAGTACAGGGGGTAAATACCAGGTACCGCAACAAAACAAGGAGAGATATCTGAGAAATTTTAACTTCGCTGACAAGAAACAAAGGCAGGTGAGGAAATACTGTTGAAAGCAGTCAAGGGAAACTCAACAGTGAGCAGAGAAAAACAACCATAAAAGAGAAAGGAGAACCTGATAAGTAAAATACAGAGAATAGATATAAAACACAAACGAGAGAGAAACAAAGATCAAAATGGCCAAAAAAAAAATCCAGAGGGGAAAATAGAGCAGAGTGACGGTGGAAAAGAACAAATCAGCAGTTGCATAGAATGAAGAGCCCTGCAGAGAATGTTCCTAAATGCAAATACCAGGGGCAAGGAACTGACTGGAATACACGGAATTATTAGATCACAACGTGGAAATGAACAGAAAGACTTATGTAATTTTTTTTAAAGATCAAAGTAAATTTACCATTAAAGTACTATGTACACTGAGTGGCCACTTCACTCGGTACAGTGGTACACCGCGGCAATGCAGTCATGTGACAGTAATTCAATGCATAAAAGCATGCATACATGGCCAAGAGGTTCCGTTGTTGTTCAGACCAAACATCAGAATGGGGAACAAATGTGATCTAAGTGACTTTGACCGTGATTATTGATGCCGGACGGAGTCGTTTGAGTATCTCAGAAATTGCTGATCTCCTTGGATTTTCAAACACAACAGTTTCTAGAGATCACAGAGAATGGTACAATTTTTTAAAAATCCAGTGAGTGGCAATTCTGTGGGCAAAAAATGCTTTGTTAATGAGAGAGGTGAGAGGAGAATGGGCAGACAGTTTCAAGGTGACAGTAACTCAGATAACCATATGGTACAACAGTGGTGTGCAGAAGAGCATCTCTGAACACACAACTCATCAAACTTAAAGTGGATGGGCTACAGCTGCCAAATACACACAAGGTTCCACTCCTGAACCTAACAAAGTGGCCACTGAGTATCTTTGTCACCATGTAACTATTGGGACATGCATTTTCTTGCAGGTAATCACAGTAGAACAAAGAAATACAATAGAATCAATGAAAAAGTACACACAACAAAGATGACCAAACAACCAATATGCAAAAGAAGACAAATGCACAAATACAAAAACACAGATGACGATGATGATATTAATAAGAATAATAATAATGAGCAGATACTTAATACTGAGAACATAATTTGAAGAGTCCTTGAAAGTGAGTCCATAGGTTGTGTTCAGTGATCAGCTCAGCATTGTGGTGAATAAAGTGGTTCTGGGCCTGATGGTTGAAGCACAATAACTGCTCCTGAATCTGACGGTGTGGCACCTAGGGCTCCTGTACCTCCTGTCTAGAGGTGAGCCTGGACTGGATGGTGGGGGCCATTATGGATGCTGCTTTTCTGTATCAGCACTCTGTGTAAATGCGCTCAAAGGTAGGGCTGTGTTGGAGAGGAAATGCACTGCTTTTCCATTATTGTTACTTAGAACCCCCTACCTTACAGACTGAGAGAGCATCTTTAAAAGATTGCAACAGATCAGGAATGCTGATGGACACTGCTTCCACAAGGGCTATTTATTTTGTGACAGCATTAAATGTTCAACCCCTCAATTACATCTAATCTATTTCTTTCAGCTACCTCCCATGGTAACCAATTCCACATTCTCGTCACTCTGTGAGCAAAGGTTCCCTTGTTTTCTCTATAGGAGTTCATCATCTGGCTTCTGCTGATGTAGCCCATCCACTTCAAGGTTTGACATGTTGCTTTCCTGCACACCATTGCTATAACACATGGTTATTTGTTTACTATTGCCTTCCTGTCAGCTTGAACCAGCTTCCTCGGACTTCTCTCATTAACAAGGCATTTTCACCCACTGCCACTCACTGAATATGTTTTTGTTTTTCACACTATTCTCTGTAAACTCCAGAGACTGTTGTGTGTGAAAATCACAGGAGATCAGCAGTTTCTGAGATACTCAAACTATCCAATCTGGCACCAACAATCACCCCATGGTCAAAGTTACATAGATCACGTTCTTCCCTATTCTGATGTTTGGTCTTAACAACACCTGAACCTCTTGACCATGTAAGTAGTAAGAATGTGATCTAAAATTACAACAGGAGATAGGAAATACATGCCAAAAGAGAAATGTTACAATAGTCATTGGAGATTTCAATATGCAGGTAGATTGGAAAAATCAGTTTGGTTCCACATCCCAAGAGGGAGAATTTCTGGAGTGTCAACGAGATGGCTTTTTAGAGCAGCTCATGGTTGAGCCCATCAGAGGATCAGCTATTCTGGATTGGGTGTTGTGCAATGAACCAGAATTGATGACAGAGCTTAAGGTAAATGAACCCTTACAGATGAATGATGATAATATGATTGCGTTCACCCTGAAATTTGTGAAGGAGAAGCTAAAGTCAGATGTATCAGTGGAGTAAAGGGTATTACAGAGGCATGACTAAGCGAGGAGTTGGTCAGAATTGATTGGAAAAGGATGGTGGTAGGGATGACTGTGGAGCAGCAATGGCTGGCATTTCTGGAAGTAATTCAGAAGGCACAGGATATCTACAACTCAAAGAGGGAAAGGTATTCTAAAGGCGGGGTGATGAACAAGAGAAGGCAAGACCAACAGAAAAGCCAAGAAGAGGGCATATATTTAGAGACTAAAATTTAGTGGAAAGTTAGAGGATTGGGAAGCTTTTAAAAATCAACAGAAGGCAACTAAAGAAGTCATTAAGAAGGAAAAGATGAAAAACGAAAGTAAGCTAGCCAATAATATTAAATATGATACCAAAAGTTTCCTCAGATACATAAAGTGTAAAAGAGAGGAGAGAGTGAAAGTTGGACCACTAGAAAATGATGCTGGAGAGGTAGTAATGGGGGCAAGGAAGCGGTGGATGATCTGAATAGGTATTTTGCATCAGTCTTCACTGTGGAAGACACTAGCAGTGTGGTTCCAGAGTGTCCAGGGTTAGAAGTGTGTGAAGTTGCCATTACTGGGGAGAAGAGTCTTGGGAAACTGAAAGGTCTGATGGTAGTTAAGTTTCCAGGACCAGATGGTGTACACCGCAGGGTTCTGAAAGAGGAGGCAATAGTAATGATCTTTCAAGAATCACTAGTTTCTGGAATGGTTCCCGAAGACTGGAAAATTGCAAATGTCAGAGGCAGAAGGAAAGAAATTACAGGCCAGTTAGTCTGACCTCAGCGGTTGGGAAGATGTTGGAATTGATCGTTAAGCATGTGGTCTCAGGGTATTTGGAGCCGCATGATAAAATAGGCTATAATCAGCATGGTTTCCTCAAGGCAAAGTCTTGCCTGACAAATCTGTTGGAATGCTTTGAGGAAGTATCAAGCAGGATAGACAAAGGGCAATCAATTGATGTTGTGTACTTGGATTTTCAGGGGCCTTTGACAAGGTGCCATACATGAGGCTGCTTAATAAGAGGCCATGGAAAGATACTAGCATGGATAAATCAGTAGCTGACTGGCAGGAGGCAAAGAGTAGGAATAAAGGGAGCCTTGTCTGGTTGGCTGCCGGTGACTAGTGGTGTTCCAAAGGGGTCTGTGTTGAGACCAATTATTTTTACATTATATGTCATTGACTTGGATGATGGAATCGATGGCTTTGTTGCAAGGATAGGTGAAGGGGCAGGAAGCTTTGAGGAAATAGAGAGGCTATAGAAGGACTTCGAGAGATTAGAAGAAAAAATTACAAAGTAGAAGAAAAGTGGCAGATGGAATACAATGTCAAGAAGCGTATGGTCATGCACTTTTGTAGAAGAAACAAAAGGATAGACTATTTTTTAAATGGAGAGAAAATTCAAAAATCTGAAGTGCAAAAGGACTTGGGAGTCCTTGTGCAGAACTCCCTAAAGGTTAATTTGCAGGTTGAGTCGGCAATGAGGAAGGCAAATGAAATGTTAGCATTCATTTCACAAGTACGAGAATATAAAAGCAAGGATATAATGCTGAGACTTTATAAGGCATTGGTGGGGCCTTACTTGGAGTATTATGAGCAGTTTTGGACCCCTTATCTTAGAAAGGATGTGCCGACACTGGAGAGAGTTCAAAGGAGTTGCACAAAAATGGCTTGTCGTATGAAGATTGTTTCTGGTGAGTGAGTGGGCCAGTGAAGGGGTGGAGCTTTGAGGCTTTGACTCGAGAGGCTTCAACGAGAAGAGGCGGAGGACAAGCTTGCTCGCAGTTAGTCTTTACAATGCTCCTGAGACGGTGATGTGCCTCTCATGTGAGATGTGGCAGTCGTGGGGGGACTCCCCTCTCCCGCAGAGTCACATCTGCCAGAAGTGCATGCGGCTGGGCGATCTGGAAGACCGTGTTAGAAATCTGGAGCAGCAGCTGGATGACCTTCGACTGGTAAGAGAGAATGAGGCAGTCATACATGAGAGCTACAGGGAGGTAGTCACACCTAGGCTGTCGGAAGCAGGTCGTTGGGTGACAGTCAGAGGGGGGGAAAGCGAAGGTGAGCAGACAGGTAGTGCAGAGGACCCCTGTAGCCATTCCCCTGAATAATAAGTTTACTGTCCTGGATACTGCTGGCGGGGATGACCGACCAGGTGTGAGCCACAGTGGCAGGGCCTCCGGCACTGAGTCTGACCCTGTGGTGCAGAAGGGTGGGACGGAGAAGACGAGAGCTGTCGTCATTGGAGACCGTATAGTCAGGGGAGCAGACAGGAGATTTTGTGGAGGTGAGAAGGACACCCGCATGGTTTGTTGCCTCCCGGGTGCCAGGGTCCGGGATGTCTCTGACCGGGTGCACGACATCCTGGTACGAGAGGGAAAGCAACCAGAAATCGTGATACATGTTGGCACCAACAACGTAGGCAGGAAGAGGGTTGAGGTCCTGAAGTGTGAGTTTCGGGAACTAGGCAGAAGGCTGAAGAACAGGACCTCAAGGGTGGCGTTCTCAGGATTGCTGCCAGTGCTACGTGACAGAGATGGTAAGAATTGGAGAAGATGGCAGTTGAATGCGTGGCTGAGGAGTTGGTGCAGGGAGCAGGGTTTTAGATTTTTGGATCATTGGGATCTCTTCTGGGGAAGGTGGGACCTGTACAGATTGGATGGGTTGCACCTGAACCCAAGAGGGGTGCAATATCCTTGCAGGTAGGTTTGCTAGCATGGTTCGGGAGGGGTTAAACTAATTTGCAAGGGGGATGGGGCTCAGAGCGATAGAGCAGTGAAAGAAGTGCATGGAGTAAAGCCAGATCTGACATATAAAGAGGCTTTGAGGAAAGAGAAGCAGAATAAACTATGTAAAGGTAGTAAGGTAGAAGGGCTAAAGTGCGTGTACTGCAATGCAAGAAGCATCAGGAACAAAGGTGATGAACTGAGAGCTTGGATATCATACATGGAATTATGATGTAGTGGCCATTACAGAGACTTGGCTGGCACCAGGGCAGGAATGGATTCTGAATATTCCTGGATTTCAGTGCTTTAAAAGGGATAGAGAAGGGGGAATAAGGGGAGGAGGGGTCAGGGATACTATTACAGCTACAGAAAGGGTGGGTAATGTAACAGGATCCTCTTTTGAGTCAATATGGGTGGAAGTCAGGAACAGGAAGGGAGCAGTTACTCTATTGGGGGTATTCTATAGGCCCCCTGGTAGCAGCAGAGATACAGAGGAGCAGATTGGGAGGCAGATTTTGGAAAGGTGCAAAAATAGCAGGGTTGTTACCATGGGTGACTTTAACTTCCCTAGTATTGATTGGCACCTGATTAGTTCCAAGGGTTTAGATGGGGCAGAGTTTGTTAAGTGTGTCCAGGACGGATTCCTGTCACAGTATGTGGACAGGCCGACCAGGGGGAGTGCCATACTAGATCTAGTATTAGGTAACGAACCGGGTCAGGTCACAGATCTCTCAGTGGGTGAGTAACTGGGGGACAGTGACCACCGCTCCCTGGCCTTTAGCATTATCATGGAAAAGGATAGAATCAGAGACGACAGGAAAATTTTTAATTGGGGAAGGGCAAATTATGAGGCTATAAGGCTGGAACTTGTAGGTGTGAATTGGGATGATGTTTTTGTAGGGAAATGTACTATGGACATGTGGTCGATGTTTAGGGATCTCTTGCAGGATGTTATGGATAAATTTGTGCAGGTGAGGAAGATAACGAATGGTAGGGTGAAGGAACCATGGGTGACAAGTGAGGTGGGGAATCTGGTCAGGTGGAAGAAGGCAGCATACATGAGGTTTAGGAAGCAGGGATCAGATGGGTCTATTGAGGAATATAGGGTAGCAAGAAAGGAGCTTAAGAAGGGGCTGAGAAGAACAAGAAGGGGGCATGAGAAGGCCTTGGCGAGTAGGGTAAAGGAAAACCCCCAAGGCATTCTTCAATTATGTGAAGAAAAAAAGGATGACAGGAGTGAAGTTAGGACCGATTAGAGATAAAGGTGGGAAGATGTGCCTGGAGGCTGTGGAAGTGAGCGAGGTCCTCAATGAATACTTCTCTTCGGTATTCACCAATGAGAGGGAACTTGATGATGGTGAGGACAATATGAGTGAGGTTGATGTTCTGGAGCATGTTGATATTAAGGGAGAGGAGGTGTTGGAGTTGTTAAAATACATTAGGAAGGATAAGTCCCTGGGCCTGACGGAATATTCCCCAGGCTGCTCCACGAGGCAAGGGAAGAGATTGCTGAGCCTCTGGCTAGGATCTTTATGTCCTCGTTGTCTACGGGAATGGTACTGGAAGATTGGAGGGAGGCGAATGTCGTCCCCTTGTTCAAAAAAGGTAGTAGCGATAGTCCGGGTAATTATAGACCAGTGAACCTTACGTCTGTGGTGGGAAAGCTGTTAGAAAAGATTCTTAGAGATAGGATCTATGGGCACTTAGAGAATCATGGTCTGATCAGGGACTGTCAGCATGGCTCTGTGAAGGGCAGATCGTGTTGAACAAGCCTGATAGAGTCCTTTGAGGAGGTGACCAGGCATATAGATGAAGGTAGTGCAGTGGATGTGATCTATATGGATTTTAGTAAGGCATTTGACAAGGTTCCACATGGTAGGCTTATTCAGAAAGTCAGAAGGCATGGGATCCAGGGAAGTTTGGCCAGGTGGATTCAGAATTGGCTTGCCTGCAGAAGGCAGAGGGTCATGGTGGAGGGAGTACATTCAGATTGGAGGATTGTGACTAGTGGCGACCCACAAGGATCCGTTCTGGGACCTCTACTTTTCGTGATTTTTATTAACGACCTGGACGTGGGGATGGAAGGGTGGGTTGGCAAGTTTGCAGACGACACAAAGGTTGATGGTGTTGTAGATAGTGTAGAGGATTGTCGAAGATTGCAGAGAGACATTGATACGTTGCAGAAGTGGGCTGAAGGGTGGCAGATGGAGTTCAACCCGGAGAAGTGTGAGGTGGCACACTTTGGAAGGACAAACTCCAAGGCAGAGTGCAAAGTAAATGGCAGGATACTTAGTAGTGTGGAGGAGCAGAGGGATCTGGGGGTACATGTCCACAGATCCCTGAAAGTTGCCTCACAGGTAGATAGGGTAGTTAAGAAAGCTTATGGGGTGTTAGCTTTCAAAAGTCGAGGGATAGAGTTTAAGAGTCGTGAGGTAATGATGCAGCTCTATAAAACTCTGGTTAGGCCACACTTGGAGTACTGTGTCCAGTTCCGGTCGCCTCGCTATAGGAAGGATGTGGAAGCATTGGAAAGGGTACAGAGGAGATTTACCAGGATGCTGCCTGGTTTAGACAGTATGGATTATGATCAGAGATTAAGGGAGCTAGGGCTTTACTCTTTGGAGAGAAGGAGGATGAGAGGAGACATGATAGAGGTGTACAAGATATTAAGAGGAATATATTGAGTGGACAGCCAGCACCTCTTCCCCAGGGCACCACTGCTCAATACAAGAGGACATGGCTTTAAGGTAAGGGGAGGGAAGTTCAAGGGGGATATAGAGGAAGGTTTTATACTCAGAGAGTGGTTGATGCGTGGAATGCACTGCCTGAGTCATTGGTGGAGGCAGATACACTAGTGAAATTTAAGAGATTACTAGACAGGTATATGGAGGAATTTAAGGTGGGGGGTTATATGGGAGGCAGGGTTTGAGGGTCGGCACAACAATGTGGGACAAAGGGCCTGTACTGTGCTGTACCTTTCTATGTTCTATATTCACTAGAATTCAGAAGGATGAGGGGTGACTCATCAAATGGTGAAAGGTCTTGATAGAGTGGATATGGAGAGGATGTTTCCTATGGTGGGAGATTCTAGGAACAGTGGACACAACCTCTGAATAGAGGTGTGTACTTTTAGAATGGAGATGAGGAAGAATTTCTTTAGCCAGAGAGTAGTGAATCTGTGGAATTCATTGACACAGCCAGCTGTAGAGGCCAAGTCTTTATGAATATTTAAGGCAGAGGTTGATAGGCTATTGATTAGTCATGGCATGAATGGAATACAGGGAGAAGGCAGGAGTTTGGGACTGAGAGGAATAATGGATCAGACATGATGAAATGGCAGAGCAGACTTGTTGGGCTGAATGGCTTAATTTGTTCCTATACCTTATGGTCTTACAAGACCAGAAGATCATAAGACATAGGAGCAGAATTAGGCCATTCAGCCAATTGAGTCTGCCATTCCAACATGGCTAATCCCGTATCCCACGCAACCCCATACACTTGCCTTTTTGCCATAGCCTTCGATGCCCTGAGCGATCAAGAAACGATCCACTTCTGCCTTAAATATACCCATGGACTGCACCTCCACCGCAATCTGTGGCAGATAATTCTACAGCTTCACTACTCTCTGGCTAAAAGAGTTCCTCCTTACCTATGTTCTAAAAGGTTGCCCCTCAATTTTGAGGTTGTATCCTCCAGTTCTGGATACCCTCACCATAGGAAACATTCTCTCCACCTCCACCCTATCTAGTCCTTTCAACATTCAGTAGGTTTCAATGAGATCCCCACGCATTCTTCGAAATTCCAGTGAGTACAAGCCTAAAGTTGCCAAACACTCCTCACATGTTAACCTCTTCATTCCTGGAATCATCCTTGTGAATCTCCTCTGGACCCTCTCCAATGACAACACATCCTTTCTGAGGTATGGGGCCCAGAACTGTTGATAGTATACCTAGTGTGGTTGAGTAGTATCTTCTAATGCTGAGCCTTTATCTCCTTACTTTTATATTCTATTCCCCTTGAAATAAATCCAATATTGCGTTTGCCTTCTTTACCAGACTCAACCTGTAAATTAACATCCTGGGAGTCATGCAGAATTCCCTCTGCACCTCTGAAGTTTGAATTTTCTCCCCATTTAGATAATAGTCCACCCTATTGTTCCTTTTACAAAAATGTATTATTCATACATTTTCCCACACTGTATTCCATCTGCCACTTTTTTGCTCATTCTTCAAATTTGTCCAAGTCCTGCTGCAATTGTGTTGCTTCCTCAGCACTACCTACCCCTCCACCTATCTTTGTATCATCCACAACCTTGCCACAAAGCCATCATTTCCATTATCCAAATCATTGACTAACAGTGTGAAAAGTAGTGGTCCCAATACCGCTAGTGGTGACCCCTGAGGAACACCACTAGCCACCAGCAGCCCAGGCAAGATTTCCCTTCACAGAAACCATGCTGACTTTGACTTATTTTATCATTAGGCTCCAAGTACCCTGAAACCTCATCCTTAATGATAGACTCCTACACTTGCCCAACTACTGAGGTTAGGCTAACTGGCCTATAATTTCCTTCTTTTGCCTTCCTCCACTCTAAAAGAGCGGAGTGACATTTGCAATCTTCCAGACCTGTGGGACCACACAAGAATCAAATGTTGCTTGAAAGATCATGACCAATGCATCCGTCATTTCTTCAGCAACCTCTCTCAGCACTCTGGGATGTGGTCCGTCTGGCCCAGGTGACTTATCCACCTTAAGACCTTTGATCTTGCCTAAAACTTTTTCCTTTGTGATAGCAATGGCAGTCACTCCTGCTCCTTGACACTCACGGACCTCTGGCACACTGCTAGTGTCTTCCACAGTGAAGACAGATGCAAAGTACTGACTGAGTTCATCTGCCATTTCTTTGTCCCCATTACTACCTCACCAGCATCATCTTCCAGTTGTCTAGTATCAATTCTCACCTCCCTTTTACTCTTTATATGACTGAAAAAAAGCTTTTGGTATCTGCTTTATATTATTGGCTAGTCTTCCCTCATGTTTCCTCTTTTCCCTTCTTATAGCTTTTTAGCTGCCTTTTGTTGGATTTTAAAGCTTCCCAATCATCCAACTTCCCAATCACTTTTGCTACCTTATATGCCCTTTCCTTGGTTTTTATGCAGTCTTTAACTTCCTTTGTCAGCCACGCTTGCCTACACCTGCCATTTGAGAACAACTTCTTCTGTGGGACATATCTATACTGTGCCTTATGTACCACTTCCACAAACTTCAGCCATCTCTGTCCTGTTGTCATCCCCACCAGTATCCTCCTCCAAACTACCTGGGTAAGCTCCTCTCTCATGCCTCTGTAATTCCCTTTATTCCAGTGCGATACTGGTACATGTGAGTTATGCTTCTCCCTCTCAAATTGCAGCATGAATTCAATCATATTATGATCACTGTCTCCTAAGGGTTCCTTTACATTAAGCTCCCTAATAAGATCTGGGTTATTACATAACACCCAATCTAAGATAGCTTTTCCCCGAGTAGGCTTGAGCACAAGCTGCTCTAAAAAGCCATTGTGTAGGCATTCAACAATTTCCCTCTATTGTGATCCGACACTAACCTGATTTTCCCAATCCCCTTGCATATTGAAGTACCCCATTACAATTGTGTCATTACCCTTATTACATGCCTTTTCCAGCTCCCTTTGCAATCTCAACCCCACATCTTGGCTACTATTTGGAGGCCTACATATTTGATTCCCATATTTTCTACCCTTGCCATTTCTTAACTCCACCCACAAAGATTCAACATTCTCTGACCCTCTGTCACCTCTTTCTAAAGATGTAATTCCATCTCTTACCAACAGAGCTACACCACCGTCTATGCCTTCCTGCCTGTCCTTTAAATGCAAGTACATCATCTGATTTTAAGCTCCCAACTATGGCCTCCTTTCCAATACTACTCAGTGATACCAATGTGCATGCTTCCGTCTGCACGCTTTTATGCACTGAGTTGCTGCCACATGATTGGCCGATTAGATATTTGTGGTAATGAGGGGCTGTACAGGTGTACTTAATAAAGTGGCCACTGAGTGGGGAATTAAGAGAAGGATTGAAGACTGCAGGCAGAGAAAAGAGAAGGTGCATACAGAACATAAAATGCCATTCAAGGAGGGGACAAACCCCTCTTTCCTTCATCTTATTGGCAACATTTCCCTTTCCCTCCATTCCAGATTACGAAATTCAATACTGCTATGACTTAAAAATGGTTTGGGAATGCATAAATGCAAGTCTCTCTTTCTTAGCAGGTCCTGTTTTCAAATAATCATCTGCACCAAATAACCTTCGTCTAACAATGGACAGTTTCTGACATGTATTGAAAAGCCAAAAGCTGCAGATGCTGCAATTCTGAGATAAGTTCTGGTAAAGGGTCATTGACCAGAAACATTGATTCTGTTTCTCTTCATAGATGCTGCCAGACCTTCTAATTATTTCCAACAGTATTCTCCATTTTTATTTTTGAAGAGTATGGGTGAGAATTTTCTCTATGTACTATTTTATTCAGTCTGCTCTTCACTTTGTAGTAAAAGAATGAATTTGAAAGAGCATAAAGATCAGACTTCAATTCCAATGATTATTTCTTTTGGGTTTTTTGTCTGAAGTCTTTTCCTGAGGGAACAATACTTCAGCTGTGTGAATTGCTCAAAATCAGAGGATACTTGCCATGTTTGTTTCCTCAATCCTGGTACTTAACTGCTGCACTGGAGGCCTCAGGCTTACCTCTCCACAGATGTGGTTATCAAATGTTAAACATTTCCCTGCAGGCCTCATATTATTGTAGGCATCAGCAGAAATGCAATCATTTCTGTCAGCAGCAAACATCTCAGAGAGTCATATCGTACCACAGCACAGAAACAGGCCTATTGGCTCACCTAGTCTGTGCCGCTCTGGTCTTCTGCCTAGTCTAATCTATCCTCCCTCATTTATGTACCTATCCAAACTTCTCTTAACTGTTACAGATCACCTCGCTTCTATCTCTTCTACTGACAGTTCACACCACCATCTGATTGAAGAAACTGCCCTTTAATTTTTCCTTAAGTATTTCACCTTTTACCATAAACCTCTGACCTGCAGTTCTACTCTCACCCAACCTCAGGAGAAAAAGCCTGTATGCATTCATTCTACTGATACCCTTCGTAGTTTTGTATACCTCTATAAGATGTTCCCTCATTCTCCTGTGCTCCAGGGAATAAAGTCCGAACCCATTCAATCTTTCCCTGTAACTCAGCTGCTCAAGTTCCAGCAACATCCTTGTAAAATTTCCCTGAACTCCTTCAAGCTTATTGATATCTTTCCTATGCATAGGTGACAGGAACTGCACATAGTGCTCCAAATCTGGCCACATCTTATACAACCTTCACACAAAATCCCAGCTCCTGCAGTGCCCTGATTTAGGAAGGTCATTATGCCGAAAGCTCTATTTATGACCCGAAATAGAGGGTGAGAATGGAAGATGCCACTTTCAAGGAATTCCCAGGTTCATCAGTCCCTTCTTGCTCGTCAGCATTGTCTCCTCCTGAAACCCTTGTCTGCTTCAGATTGTTTGGATGAGTTTGCACTGCCTCATCCAGCTGGACTCCATTTCTGAATGCCACTCCACAATTTCTCTGATGAAAGATTAGCTTTATTTGTCAACATCTACATCGAGACATACAGTGAAATGTATTGTTTGTGTCAAACCAAATCAGCGAAGGTATGCTGGGGTGGCCCACAAATGTCACCACACTTCTGCTGCCATCACAGCATGCCCACAACACACTATTAATTAACTGCTTTTGCACCTCTCTCCTCAGCGAGTCATTGCTTCACACAGCAGGGGAGATGGCTCTTCAGATCATAAAGTTCACATGAACCATCAAGCACCCATGAACTCTAATCCCATTTTTATTCTCACCTCATTCTCATTGCCCTCCCCCTGAATTTTACCACTCTCCTACATATGAAGATAATTTACAGCAGCCACTTACCCCGGCAGACTGCACATCTTCAGGGTATTTGTAGGAAAGCAGAGCACCTGGGAAAACCCACAGAGTCACAGGAAGAACATGCAAACTCCACATGAACAGCATCAGGAGGTTTGGATTGAACTCAGGTCATTGGAACACCATTGGCTGCACCACTGTCCACCTCTACATGTTTAAAGGTCAAACAATTAGGCACCTGGTCCTAATGCTTCTTTCTTTAACGGTATTCATCTGTGTCTGATCCACACCTTGAGATGGGTTGAGCCAACTTACCAGTGTAATTGAAAGAAGTGCAGCTGTGCTTTCTGATTGAAGAGAAATTCAAAAACCAGAGAAAAATCTACATACATTCGTCTCTCTGAATAGGAATCAAGATCAGAAAATGTGGAGCAACAGACAAAGGCACTGGAGGAACTTAGTGGGTCAGATATTGTCTATGGAGCAAAATGGACTGTCGATGTTTCAGGTCAAGACCCTTCATCTGGATTGTAACTATGTACAACCCTGAGGTTCATTTTCTCACGGGCAACCACAAAAGAGGTTCACAAGGTAGATTCTGGAGATGAGGAGGTTAGCTTATGGGGAGAGATTGAGTTGTCTAGTTGATTGAGTTATGCACACTGGAATTCAGAAGAATGAGAAGAGATCTTATAGAAATATATAAAACTATGAAAGGAATGGATAAGATAGAGGCAGGAAAATTGTTCCCACTGGCAGGTAAGACCAGAACTAGGGGGCATAGCCTCAAGATTCAGGAGAATAGCTTTAGGATGGAGCTAAGGAGAAGCTGCTTTTCCTAGAGAGTGGTATGGAATTCTCTTGCCAGGGAAGCAGTGAATAGCAGGGAAGCAGGGAGAAGAGAATACCTCTTTTTTTTGCATTGGGAATTAAGTGTTCTAGGGAAAAGGCAGAAAGTGCAGTGAATCTACAAGCAGATCAGCCATGATTTTATTAAATGGCAGAGCAGGTTCAGCTGGCTGACTGGGTCAGGTGGCCTACCCCCACTCCTACATCTTATGAAAAGTGAAACAATTCCCACCTTGCAAAACTGAAGTTTTCACTGATTGATCCTGTCAGTTTACCCAAGAGGGGTGGTAGTAGCATAACCCCAACAGGTAGAGAAAGTTTGCCAGCTGGGAAACTAATGAGCACCTTAGAAATTTCAGCCTGAATGGAGAGACACCCTACAAGTGCAAGCCATTGTAGATAGCAGGAGATACACACCTCATCCATTTTAGAACAGCACATTCACATCTATTATAATCTGCATATTAGAAGGAGAAAGAGGCTGCACAACCAGCAAAAACATTTATTTTGTGAACAAAACGTAAAAAAGTATACTTTTACTGTCTTGTAAATTTGCTATAAAACAACAAAGGCAATACAGAATCATTACAGGAGATTTTGACAATGACCGCTGTACAAAGTGTATCGCACTGAATGCCACACACAGTAATGCCATCAGAAAGGCATGAAAATAGTAAAATTAAACACTGTAGACAATTCCAAGTCAATAATCCCTCTTTAATGGAGTTTCTGGGGTCCAGATCACATCTCTAGACGAGTCTGGAAGTTCAATTTCAATGTCAATATTATCCGTATTGGCAGTCATGTGGCTCCTAGTCTATGACTGAGGTTTGTTCACAATAACTAACACATTGGCAGCCTTGCTTTAGTAGTTGCTTTCCACCCATATTGGGAGCTACTAGCAACATCCATCCATCAGATCTGTGAGCATTAAGCTTAAAGAAAAGGAAACAGAAAGATACTGCACCTTTAATTTACCTGCAGTATTTTATGCAATTGAGAGCCACAGGAGATTAAGGTCTGCTTGATCAGTTTAGCCAAAAGGCTGTAATAGGAATAATGAAGTTAAAATGGTGGCCTTTCTTTCAATGTAAACATTATCCTTTTGGAAAAGGAACTGGAAAAGGGCAGGCTCCATAAGTAAATGGTGTTATTTTTTTAAAAAAAGGACTTATGCTAAGAGACAATGACATTATTGATTTGTGTCTGACATTTCTCATCTATCATCTTGATGAATCTCTTCAATAGACTTCAAATAATTGCTTGCTGGTTTAAATATCAAGACACTGAAATACTTTATCTATTGACACTATTAAGCCTTAATAAACTTAGCATGCCAATTGTAAGGATGCTTGTGAGAGAATACAGAAGAAATATTCATAAACAATAGTACTCAACAGTAGTAGCTAACTCAGAGGCCGTTGTTAGGTACAGTTCTAAATTTTAGACATTTGAATATCACAAAATATTATTAATCTTGCAAGGATATGTCAAAACTCCACCGTGGACAGCCCAAACCCGTCTGTGAAAGGAGGAGGTTTGGGCATGCGGCTAGCAAACCCATCCCATAAAAAGCCAGAGCAGCAGAAACACCAACAGAAGCTCCAAAGGCCTCATCCCTGGGAGAGGAAGGATCATACAGTGGGCTATATCTGGGAATGACTTGAAAAACTGGTCCAGTGCAGAAGCCTCTGTTGAGCCGCTACTGGCAGCCTATGGTGATGGGCTTAAGGACAAGGCCGTGTTAAAGATGACCTGCAGTTCCAAAAAGATATTGCAAGGAGCTGCTTCCTTCCTCGTCTTCCGAACACAAACAACCCCAAACTTAATGGCTTTGTGCATGCATGTTCTCTCTATTACCATTACTTTCACCTTAAAATGCATGTCACTTCTGTTATCACCACCCTATCAAGTCAAACAGTCGCACCCCATTACCAACATCAGTCTCCCTGTTAATTCAAAAGGAACATACTGTGAATCCAAAATAAAGCAGTGAACGTTGCAAATATCCAGCAAGGCAGACAGCATCTATGGAGGGAGAAACATCAGGATACTTACGCATTTTATCTATTAACACTATCAATTCTTAATAAACTTATCATGCCAATTGTTCATGAGAATATACGAATGGATTTGACATTTCAGCTCAGCAATTTTTGTTACAATTCCCATCAAATCAGAGGACTCCCTCCCTTCTATCCCTGTAATCTATTCCCTCTCTCATCCCCACCAACTTCCCTGATTCTCCTGCCACTCATCTACAGCCACAGGGGCAATTAACAGCAGCCAGTTAATATACCAGCCTGCCTTTGAGAAGTGAGAGGAGACTAGAATAGCCATGGAGTTTCTGGAAACCGGTGAACTGGACTGCATGGTTACAGGGAGAACATGCAAACCCCAAACGGACAGCACAGGAGGTCAGATTTTAACTTACAGGTGTGTGCTATTATCTGTTGCATCACTGCACCACCACCTGTTCCTGAGAGAAATAGACATTAATTTTGATTATCTCTTCATAAATGCTGTCTATCCTGTTGATTCAAAACCATGCACCCATTGTTCCCCGTACAGTTATGCATATTCATGCACTTCCTTCCATGCACACACACCACCACCTCCCTGAATGACAACTAATCCCTCTTGCATCACAGACAGATAAATGGAACCAGTTTCTGCGGCCGATGTCATTCTTCACTTCCAACTGCAGATGCTGGCATGGTATTACTGGCATGTATACTGCAGCTGTGAAAGTCAGAGTCAGCAAACAACTCTCTGCATGGAGAAGGTGTTGAGCTTTAGTTAGTGCGTGTTTATTTTCTTTGCGAAGAGGTCTGTTCAAGGGAGCCTCTAGAAAAGGAGTTGCTTCTCCAATAAACCATCCATTTTGCTGCAGTGGTGTATGTAAAAGATGGAGCCATGTGATCATATTAAATATACTGTAACACTGTGCTTCAAAGGGAAGCAAATGGTAAGCAGCATTTTTACAAGGCCATAGTTGCAAGCTATGATATTGCTGTTTTGAAAATACTGTAACTAACTTTTTCCCAGAGATTGGGATTCTTGCAAACATCATTTTTGTTTAAAACTGTGAAGGTATATTTGAAAAATAAGTCCTGGTTACTAATAAAGGTTTGCTATGCTGTCCTCACTTAAGTCTTCCACCTATGTTCATTTTCAAAGGGAAGACTGGAGAAAAGTCTTCAATCTTCTTTGAAGAAACCTGAGAAGCAGTGGGTTTATTTATCAGCTCCTGCAGGTATTTCCTGGACACATCCTCTCACTAGCTCTCCCTCTGTGAATGGCATTTGAAGCCATGAATATGATTGTCTCTATCCATTGATCTAATGGATTCTTCAGCAATGCACTTATACTCTATTTCCATTTTTTTTAAATGTCACATTTGTGTTATTATACACTGATGCTCAAATGATGCAGCAATGCTTTTAGATGATTGTCTCTTCAGCATGATTGTCTGTATTTTGTAGGGGGACTGAGGAGAGCAACAGAGACGTTTCCTGTGCTTGGAGCTAATTGTTATCAATCTAGTCACAGATGTAGAGAGGTAGTTAGCTGGAACAGGTTGTAGCAGGGAATCTGACTGATCTTGAACAAAGCCAATGAATTCCTTACGAGAGCTCACATCCCATAATCCAATAGTTGGCCAGTTTGAATTCTGTGTCCAACATTTTTCATCTCGTGCTGAAACAAAATGAATCCCAAAATATAATGGTAGCGTGACACTATTACAGCTCGGGGCGGTGGCGTTTGGAGTTCAATTCCGATGCCATCTATAAGAAGTCCTTCCCGTGGAACATGTGGATTTTCTCCAGTTTCTTCCCACAGTCCAAAGATGTGTCTGTTAGTAGGTTAATTGGCAAATTGTCACTTGGCTAGGGTTTAATCAGGGGTTGCTACGCAGTGCAGCTTGAGGGGCCGGAAGGAGCCAGTTCTCAAAATAAATAAATGAAATGGCTAAATGGAACGGAATCCATATGATGCACTCAATAATGGCCCAAGTTACATGATCTAACATGTGTGAGCTCACTCTGGGCAAATAAAACTATTGGATAAATGTCTGTGGTTGGCTTCTGATGTTCTTTCTTTTCCTGCTCAGTCCTCATTCTGCTTCCTTAACCCACGGACTTTCTCAATCTCTTCACAGTATATTATATCCTGGCACATTAGGTCCTGGTTGAAGCTGGATGTGAATAAGCAAGGGAAAACTTGCTAAAATTATTGACAAGACACAGGATGAGAAGCTGTTTTCCACTGACTTTTTTTAAAAACGAAGGCAGGAATTTGTGAGGAGTCATCCTGTCCATTCAAGGTTAAAAATGACGGATGGAAACTGAAAATAATTCATGGCATATGTAAAACACAAATGACTTACATTTGCAACTCATATTCATCTGTGGAAACAGGCTTTAGAAGAGTCATTTCAGATTTTCTGTGAGAAAATTAATTACAAGTAAATACAAGAAAGCTGAGTAAATGCTGGATTGTAAACTGGGTGATTCCATCAAATAAATATTTAATTGCTTTGAAGAAAATATCTGTAGCTGTTTCCATTTGTTTCTGAAATCTGACAATTGAAAATGGAATGGATTCCAATTCCAGTTTGTGTAAAGCTACTGTCATTTCTTTCTGCCATTCATTCGCTTTCTATCTCTCGCCATCTGGCTATGGAAAACTAGAGTGCCTCCGTCTCTACCTGACTTGTGTTTTAGCACATATCCTTGCTCTTCAAAAAGAAATTCTTCAGGGAGAGCATCGATGGTGAGGCCTGTACTACGGAATATTTAAGTAAGGTGACCGTTGGTAAATGGGCTGGTCTCCTGGTGTGTTCCCAGGGCAATATCACTGTGTCTATAGGAAATCTGGTATATTGATCTCTCTGCCAAATTGATAAAGTGCACAATATTTAATTTGCAGAGCATGATCATTATTGGTTTGGTTTCCAACTCACAAAAGAACACCTGGTAAATAATGTAGTTTCAGTGTGTTTTTAGATTGGTATTATTCTCACCCCAGCTCATTGGAGTGTAAATATCACACTGTTCATTGTCAGGATGAACTATAATTGAGGTGAGATGAGTTTTGTAAGATAGTACATTAATAAATCAGAGAAGAAGATTTGGTGCCAACATGTAAGTAATCGGATTCACAGCCACACATTGAAATTTTAGTCAAAATTTCAATTCTTGGCTGCTCCTCCCTGCACTTCTTTCAGCCAGTGATGGTAACCATAAGCCTTTTATTACTGATAATACCAGTTACCTTATTCCTCAAGCAGATCTGCTCCTTTCCTCCCACATTATTAAAGAAATCACATCTCCATCCGAGTATTAAAGTTCAATTGTGTCACTGGAAAGACTGACATCATCAATCACCCTGACGTCTATGAAGCTCTTTCTTGCTTCAAGATCAAAGTCTTCAGTATTGGATTTTACCTCAGGATTGTCTTGAGAGAGAAGACTCTCACTGGCTGGATCAGCAGATGGGGCACTCTCCTCTGAAGAACGCTCACGTGTCCATGTGTACCAGTGGATTCCAAAGGATGTCCTGGAAATACTATCCACGGAACTTCCTGATGCTGACCTGTGCAGCCTGCTGGAAGCTTGATTGCTGTCCATATCCTGGACCGAATGCTTTGACGTATCTGTTTGGTTGTTGCTTAGCGAGCTGCTCTTGGCCGCACTGTGCAAATAGTCGGGGTCACTATTGCGACGCCTAAGATCAAACGGAACCACTGTAACATCACCCTGATCAGACACCTTGTGCACTCTCAAAGAAGAGCGGGAGTCTTCTATGGTCATGTGGCTGGGACACTGGAGACCAGAATCATTAAACAGGCTGTCTCTGACTATGTGTTCTCTGAAAAGTGCTTCATCGATGCTTCGGCTGAGGTTGATGGGTGAAGGCGGACGTAGATCAAACTCGTTGAGAGACACAGAAGCCTCTTTCTCAATGCAGATACTGGTAAATGAGCGGCCCATCAACAGATTGTGAGATTTGGGTCCCAGGACTGGAATTTTGGGCCTGTGATCCAGCGAGATGATTGAACCATTGTTGCTATAGTAACTCTTGGCAGGCTTCTCTTGATTAGTTCCATTAATTGTTTTAAGAGGCATGGTCTCAGGCCGGTTATGTAGAAGGTTCTTGCAGATATCATTGCCCGTTATCCTGTCCTGGGTCCCAGAAGACCAGTCAAAGCAATTGTTTGGATACTCTGGCACCTCATTTTTCCTATACTGGTGGAAATATTGAACAATCTTCCTCCAGCAGGTGTGGTCAGGCCTTGCGTGTTGCTGGCAGAAGGCATACGAGGCCACAAAACTCATGGCAAAGGACATTGCAATCTCAAAACTCCGATACCAAAACTGAACGAACCACCATGCCCAATAGAACTGGCCCTTTTCTCCCAATAGTCCATAATTCCAAAGCGTGGCATAGACATGAAGAGCACAACAAAGAAACCCAAAAACAGCACTAATGGCCATCACCTTTGTGGAGAGTAAAAGCTGCTTTAATGTTCTTCCATGATTCCGTTGCTCGATTGATTCCTCATTACCAATGACTGGCTTCTGAATCTGCTGCACAGTGGCTTCAGGATGACTCTGGAGCTTGCGGTAGCTGAGGAAGAAGGCAGTGATCAGAAAAGAAGCCCACGAGACAGAAAAGACATGCAGGACCACGTTCACAGCAGGGTTCACCAGGAGATAAAGAAGATCCCCACTTATCAACACAATGAAATGGACAGCAGCAATCATGGACAGGGTGGTGGGGTTCTGGAATTTTGAAGGGAGCATCTGAAGACCCCCCATCTTCAGTAACAGCAGTGTGAGGATGCCAAAAGTAGTGACAAGGAGGGGAAATGTGATGTTATACAGCATCAAACCACTTATCAGGGGAAGTTTGAGCTTGCTGCCATACGGATCAAGGAACAAGTACACTGCTCTTAAGAAGGCCAATGCAAATAGCATGGTATTAGCTGCCATGAGGTAATGGAGGTCTGGAATGCACAAAATTGGAGAGCCAATCAAATTAATTAGTGATATCACCATGAGGATAACAAATAGTACTCCTGCTCCATAAATGTGCATTTCCCAAGCAAATCCCAAAGTCTGTTTCATGTGTTTCCACTGGGTGAACGTTTTATTAGACGCACAGTCCCTGTCCAGTGTGGAGCAGAGTTCGAAATAGGAGCTGATTTTATCGGAATGATTGCCAGTAGCCATCTTGGAGTCTACAGTCTGATTTGGCATTTGGGCATTGGTGGGTATTATCCATTTCCGACCCGGCCCATTGCGAGTGTCTTGTTCTTTGGGAGAAGTTTTGTTGACACCAGTTGAAGTATTGGAAGCTATTTTCATTGTCGGTGTCTGAGTGTCGTTCCCTGTAAAAGAGAACATCAGTGACATTATTGTGGAGGTGGCTAAGAGCCATGACCTTTCTATATTTATTTAGAGATATAATGCTGAATAAGCCCTTCCCGCCAACAACCCCAGATTTAACCCCAGCCTAATCATGGGACCATTTATAATGACCAATTAATCGGTACGTCTTTAGATTGTGAGAGGAAACCAGAGCACTCGGAGGAAACCCACGTGCACACGGAAAGGAACATACAGACCGGCTTACAGATGCGCCAGAGATGAACTCTGAACTCCCGAGTGTCATGCTAACTGCAACACTAAAGTGGCAGGGATGGTCCATCCCTCAGAGCTCAAATGCCGATGAATATTGACTACGTGCAGCACATTATTTTGGTCTGTTTACTCCCAGTACATCAACAAGTAAATCTGAAATATTTGGTAAACTATCAAAATCACTTTGATAAATAGTTTATAACTATTTACTGAAAACCTGGATGATGTTTTCACTTCCTCTCCCATATCAATTGATGAGGTACACTGTATCTATTCTAAGCAAGTTAGCTGAGCACAGAGGTTCTAAAAACTGCATTTTAAAAGAACTCTTAGAGGCATGGTAGAATGATAGTACTGGACTAGTAATTGAAAACAACACACAGAATGGTAGAAGAACTCAACAGGTCAGACAGTATCTATGGAAGGAAAAAGACAGTCAACATTTTGGGCCGTAATTGAAAGCTTCTGCCTGCTGTTACAGAAGTATCACCAGTGCATTCTGGTTAATTGGGCCATCGGTTAGTACAAGCAGCTGCCTATTTGGGAGAACTCTTAAAGAATAAAAACTAATTGAGAAAATAGCTGAGATTCCCTTCACTTCTTTGGGACACTATGCCACTTAATTGGGACAGGAGACTGTTGCCAAACAGTTTCAAACAGTGCGCACTTGTGTGGCTACTAGGTACTACACTGTGCTTGAAGTGAACAGATTTTAAATAGTGTCAATTGCATGTGCTTGTATTATGTTATCCATTTGGGCCGAATGATGCAGATTCAAAATGCAGTGATTTTTAATCATTTTGTTTTTTATTTTGACTTTACAAAATTTCAGACCTTTGTCAGGGTACCACAAAATCCAGATCTGCAGAAGCCTTTCAAGAAGGTGTCTCTGATTGCTGCTGTTTCTCAGATAGTTAGGAGATGGGCAATAAATGCTGGGTCTCCCATGATTTAATTAAAAACCATGGAATAGGTCTGTCAGATGACACATTTCCAAGCCTACTGTGTATTTCTACCTGGTCAGTGATAGTTTCCACATTAATACCCAGGACATGTCCCCTTTTCATTGCTAATATCAAGGAGGAGGTACAAGAACCTGAAGACACACACTCAATGTTTCAAGAGCTTCTTTCCTTCTGACATCAAAGTTCTGAATAGACCATAAACCCAGAAACATTATCAATATTTTTTCCTTAATTAATTTTCTTTTTATTAAATACATTTCTTACTGTAATTTATAGTTTTATTGTTATGGATGGCAATGAACTGCTGCTGCAAAACAAATTTTGCACCATATGCCAGTGATATGAAACCCAATTCTCTTCCTGAATGAATGCACAGCTTGGGACCATGAAATTGCAGCGCATTAATGAGATTATGAATCATTTTAAGATAAATGAAATGAAAATCCATATACAATTGGCCAGCAGGTGAAGCCAATAGTTGGGTTCTGTACTAGCATCATGAACTTGAAAAATGACTGAGCTTTCACTTTTAGAACTACCATCCCTGGGTACTTTCTTTCTGCTAAAAGCAGTTTCTACTCAAGATGGTGGGAGAAGATTGCAGATTCAGGCTGAGTTGGTGTTTATAGACCATAAGATATTAGAGCAGAATTAGTCCATTCAACCCATCGAGTCAGCTCCACCATTCTGTTATTGTACGAGAGTCCGTCTGGAGGGTAAGAGGGGAATGATGCCTGTTAAAACATCTCCAAGTATGTGCAAGGTTTCAGTTATATTATCAAACCAAAACTCATTAATTCATCTTCCCCATCAGCAGCATGACTGTCACATTCACACCTCATATAAACTGGTACTAATTGGTAAAGATGAACCAATTCAAAGTTCAAAATAAATTTATTATCAAAGTATATATGTTGCCATATACTACCTTGAGATTCATTTCAGGCAGGCACTTAAAGGGAAAAAGTACAAAAACTAAATATAAAAAATGACTTGACAAACAACCACATTGCAAAAGAAGACAAACTATGCAAATAAAAAATAATACTGAGAACAAGAGTTGTAAAGAGCCCCGAAAGCAAGTCTGTAGGTCGTAGAATCAGTTGAGAGTAGTGGTGACTGAAGGCTTCCATACCTCCTGCCAACAGTGCAGGTGAGAAAATGTCACTTTTTTGTGGCAGCGCTCCATGTAAATGTGCTCGATGGTGAGAAAGGCTTGCCTGTGATAGGCTGGCCACTGTGCATCTATAGAAGTTTGTCAAAGTTTAACCAGACAGAGCTTATAACCCAGTGAAATGTTCATCATTTCTCCAGAATGGTTGAAATGTGGCTAACAGCACTCAAAACAGCCAACCAGAAAGCAAAAGTGCTGTTGGTCTCTACGTATTAGAAACGGGAACAGCAGAGAATCAGATTTGGATAAAATTCAAATCTTGTACAAGTAATAATTGCTAAACACACAACATGCTGGAGGAACTCAGCAGACAAGGCAGCGTCTATGTAAAAAAAGTACAGTCGGTGTTTCAGGCCGAAACCCTTCAGCAGGACTGCAGAAGAAAAGCTGAGGAGTAGATTTAAAAGGTGGGGTGAGGGCAGAGAGAAACACAGGTGATAGGTGAAATTTGGAGGGGGAGGGATGAGGTAAAGAGCTGGGAGGTTGATTGGTGAAAGAGACACAAGGCCATGGAAGAAAGAAAAGGTGGGGGGGGGTGGGAAGGAACGCTGGATGGGTGGCCAAGGAGACAAGATGAGGGAGGGAAAAGAAGATGGGAAATAGTGAAGGAGAGGAGGTGGGTGGGAGGCATTACTGGAAGTTTCAGAAATCAATGTTCATGCCATCAGGTTGGAGGCTACCCAAATGGAATACAAGGTGTTCCTCCAACCTAAGTGCGGCCTTATCCTGTCAGTAGAGGAGGCCATGGATAGAAATATTGGAATGGGAGTGGAAAGTGGAATTAAAATGGGTGGCCACTGGGAGATCCCACTCTTTCTGGTGGACGGAACATGGATGCTCGGCGAACTGGTCTCCCAAACTACATCAGGTCTCACCATATTAAGGAGGCCACACCGGGAGCACCGAACACAGTATATGGCCCCAACAGACTCACAGGTGAAGTGACGCTATACCTGGAAGGACTGTTTGGGGCCCTGAATGGTTGAATGGGAAGTGGAATTAAAATGGGTGGCCACATTCACTATCTCCCATCCCCTTTTCCCTCCCTCACCTTATCTCCTTGCCCACCCATTGCCTCCCTCTGGTGCTCCTCTCTCCCCACCCTGCCTCCACTTTTCCTTCTCCCATAGCCTTCTGTCTCTTTCACCAATCAACTTCCTAGCTCTTTGCTTCATCCCTCCCCCTCCAAGTTTCACCTATGGCCCGGTGTTTCACCCCCCACCCACCTTTCAAATCTACCCCTCAGCTTTTTTTCTCTCATCCTGCTGAAGGGTTTTGGCCCGAGACATCGACTTTACTTTTTCCACAGATGCTGTCTGGCCTGCTGAGTTCCTCCAGCATTTTGTGTGTGTTGCTCGGATTTGCAGCATCAGCAGACTTTCTCCTGTTTGTGTAATGGTTGCTGAAGATGTGGGAGATAGAAAGGTTCTCTTTAAGCTTCCCACTGAATTTTCATGGCTGTTTAAAGGGAGCCAACGAAAGCAGCACTCAGTTCCTGACAGCAGATTAATGTCCATCCCACCTCCATCCTCATTCCCTGACAAGTGACCCATTCGCCTGCGAACAAGAAAGGGAATGTGGGGTGAAGAAGGAGGTACACGCTCACCCTCAGTGTTTAAGAAGAGAGCGGGAAATGAGCAGAAATCTTCTTACACAGCACTATGCAGACTACCCCCACCTCAGGGGAAATGGGAACTTAGACTGCATGTTGTAAATAGTCTGGAATTTACTGCCCACAATCAAAATCCCTTCAACTGAACAGGATATTAACTCATAAATCAGAGGGAACTAAATCCTTAGGATTATAATGATTATTTTAAATATGCTGATCTTATTTCCTCCAACTTCTCTCTCTCCCTCATGGTCATGGATGGTGGTCCTTATACAAGACCTCTCAAAGTAACCCTATTTAACTACAGGAGGCATCTTATTCACACTTTCATTTTGGATCTGAAACATTAACTTGGTTTCTTTCACTGACGAGAAAGATGCCAGAGCTGGCAGATGCCACAGTGAGCTGGAGGCTGCCCCAGCCATCTGAGCTGCCCTCCAGTGTTTGCTCAGTGGAAGACAAGCCCAATTGTCTTCTTCTGCAGCTAGACTGCACGATATGAAGAACTGCTGCAGCATGCTGTTGCAGAAACATGGCTCCAGACAATATGCATCCACCATCAATTTACAGGCCATGACACTCAGGGACTTGGAGTATATTATAATTGTTTATTTTTGTAACTGTATGTTTTCTGGTCATAATTCCATGTGCTCTACATGCTGTACGTGACTGCTGATCTGTGTTGTGCACCTTGGCCCCAACGGAGCACTGCTTTGTTTAGGTGTATTGATGCGTATGACTGAATGACAATTAAACATGAACTTGAACTTTCCACAAATGCTACTGACCTGGTGAGTGTTTCCAGCCTGTTCAGTTCTTGTCTGGATTTCTATTGGACATCTCAAGATGTCACACACTCATGGTGTAAATGTGCGTTCTGGAGACTTGTTAACGCACCTGAATGAGTATTGGGATGTCAGAATGTTTGTTTGCACAGGGTCTTAGCAATTCTTACAGTAAACTACATGCATAAAACCTGTTATACGATTCGAATGAAATTTTCTTGTGCTACCTTCTTCCACACTCCTCCAGTACCAGAGCATGTGGGAGGAAAGGACCTGCCAAACCTTACATCATGACTGATGCAGGGTTCTGACTCCAAACCATGACAATTCCTTCTACCCCATAGATGCTGCTCAACCCACTGAGGTTATCCAGCAGATCGTGGTTTCTCCAAATTCTAACATCTGCAGTCACCTGTGTCTCCTTTATTACCAGTTAGGTATGTGAAAAAGACTAGTACTGTAATCTGCAAATGCAAATTTCAGACCTAGGAGTGTAAAAAGCTTAATACCATGTAATTGCTGGGAGTCAACAAGGAGGAGACAAAATGTGTGTTCTCCATTTATAGAGTACATCTCAAACACAAATATTCTAATTACAGTGATCTCTTTGCCAAAAATTCAAGGGCAAAATTATCAGTCAACAAACCTACATTATTGAGGCATAGAATATTGAATTGTATTGGAGGTTACAAGATTGATCCCAGGAACGCAAAAGTTAATGTATGAGGAGCATTTGAAGGCTTTGGCCCTGTACTCACTGGAGTTTAGAAGAATGAAGAGGGAATATTGAAAGGCCTAGATAGAGTGCACATGCAGAAGGTGTTTCCATCAGCCTAATTCTGCTTTATGGTCTTATAATAAACATCACTACTAGCATCTCTCAGGACAGTCAATAGACAGAGGATACCTCTGGCTTAAGCATCTGAATCATTAACAAGAAAATCTGGTGCCTCTCCACCCTTTGAGGAGGATGCTCCCATCAATCAATTCACAACATGCTTTAATGATCTATGGCTATTCGCTAGGGATTCTGGTCACAGCCCACAAGGCTGGGAATATTCTGCTGGTGCATGCCTCTATACGCTGGTGGCAACACCTCACATGGATATGGAGATGATGCTTGACAGTGGGAGAGTATGCTGTACTCCTTTATGTTCGGTCCTAACCCTTTTCTTGAAGCCCACGGAGAAAGTACAAACCCCACACAGACAGCACCTGAGGTCAGGACTAAATGCGGCTTGTGCTGAGAGACAGCAGTTCTTATGTCTGTGCCACAGTGAAACGTTGTACCATCGCCATCTGTACTGTCTGGAATGGAAAACCCATATTTAAAAGTGAGTTTTCCTATCCTGTCCATATCCAAAAACATATCCAATTTCCCTTCTGGTGTTCCCAGTCTGAGAACCTGATCTCTAAAGATGAATTCCCAGGCCAGCAGCATCTCACAAGTGACCCACAACACCATCCCAACCACAATTAACTCACAACAAGCACTGCCTCACAACAGGCCTTGTCTACAGCAGACATCCCACCTCTCCCGGAAGTTCCGCGAGTCTCCCGCATATTGATAGTGGCTCCCTGATGCCTCGAAATTATACACAATATCCCAGAAATAGATTTTTTTGAGAGGGAGAGGAAGAGAGAGCATCCTGATTGGTCTCTATTCGTGCTAAGAGTGGTCCCCATCCACCGGGCCACGAGGAAACAATATGATTTGGTGATATGAAACGATATGAGTCAAATGCATCTTTCCTCATTCCCTGTCACGCACTGTTGAACTTGAACGCACGCGAGGTCATCAGTGACCCAAGATGTGCAAAGGAATGGGTCCGTGACCCATTTGTGAATGTCCCCGGTGAATCATCCATTTCAGCGTGGGAAAAAGATCAACTCCTCGAGCTTGCAAATGACGGTGGGCTGAAAAGTATGTTTGGCATAACATCTCTGCCGGCATTCTGGATCAAAGTCAAGGCTGAATATCCTGAGACAGCCACGAAAGCACTGAAAACATTGCTTCCAATTCCATCATATCCCTGCGAAGCGGAGTTTTCTGCAATGAATGCAATGAAAACTAAATTGCAGAATAGACTGGACACAAGGAACCCCGTTCGTGTATCTCTGTCTCCCATCACCCCTCGATGGGACCGCATTGTTGCAGGGAAACAAGCCCAGGGCTCCCACTGATTCAGCGATATTGGTGTGTTGCAATGATTTTATATGTTCATAGGAGAAAAATATGCGCTGTATGTTTACTATCCAAACGTTACTTAAAATGTTATGATGCAATTGACTTATAAGTGACTTATAATTCAGTGGTCCCCACCCTCCGGGCCGCGAAGAATACAGCAGTAGTCGGAACGCACCCAGCACATCTTTAAGAAAAAAGCTGAAATAAACAAGCTAATTAATTAGGTGCCGCCCGGCACGTAAACGTCGATCCAGATCAGAGGTGATTGCCGATTGCGTCGTCTCTGACCTGGGCCGACATTTACGTGCCGGGCTGTACTTAATCAATTAGCTTGTTTATTTCGGCTTTTTTCTTAAAAATGTGCTGGGTGCGTTCTGGCCACCGCTGTACCACTGCATTCTTCGCGGCCCAGAGGTTTGGGACCACTATTATAATTGACTTATCACTACATCCATGCAAGGAAAATATGCGCTGTGTGTTTAATATTAAATTCATTAGATAAATCCCTTTAGAAACGAAATTGAGTAGCCACTTACAAGTGACTTATAGTTGGCCTATCACTTATATTCCGGTTGTGATTAACACCCACCCCCTCCCCCGGGTTGGCCGGTCTGCAAGAATATTGTCAATATTAAACCGGTCCGCGGTGCAAAAAAGGTTGGGGACCCCTGATTTAAACTAGCTGGCTAGCTGCCAAGGAGCTATGTTATTGATGTCCTACGTGATGAGGCCAAACTCCCTGTAGACTTGCTTAAGGTCGTAATAGAATAAACATAATAATATAATATAATATAATATAAGTACATATTTTAATGTCATATTTGCTGCATATACCCAACTTGGTTTACAGATTAGACAAAATCACTAAACAAAGTATTACATACACCCTTGGAGGTCGACCGGGGGGCGGGGGGTGGGGGTGATATGGGGTTGCGGGGGCAGTGGTGCTACCTCCCTGAAATGAGTTTTTGCAGGGTGGGATGTCTGCTACAGGCCCCACCCACATCAAGCTCCTGCCCACAAGTCCACCCACAGCAAATCGCACCCACATCGTACATCACCTGTGACAATCTCACGCATGACAAATCGCACTCACATCGTACATCATCTGTGACAATCTCACGCATGACAAATCGCACTCACATCGTACATCATCTGTGACAATCTCACGCATGACAAATCGCACTCACATCATACATCATCTGTGACAATCTCACGCATGACAAATCGCACTCACATCGTACATCATCTGTGACAATCTCACGCATGACAAATCGCACTCACATCGTACATCATCTGTGACAATCTCACGCATGACAAATCGCACTCACATCGTACATCACCTGTGACAATCTCACGCATGACAAATCGCACCCACATCATACATCATCTGTGACAATCTCACGCATGACAAATCGCACCCACATCATACATCATCTGTGACAATCTCACGCATGACAAATCGCACTCACATCATACATCACCTGTGACAATCTCACGCATGACAAATCGCACTCACATCATACATCATCTGTGACAATCTCACGCATGACAAATCGCACCCACATCATACATCACCTGTGACAATCTCACGCATGACAAATCGCACCCACATCGTACATCACCTGTGACAATCTCACGCATGACAAATCGCACCCACATCGTACATCATCTGTGACAATCTCACGCATGACAAATCGCACCCACATCGTACATCATCTGTGACAATCTCACGCATGACAAATCGCACTCACATCGTACATCATCTGTGACAATCTCACGCATGACAAATCGCACCCACATCGTACATCATCTGTGACAATCTCACGCATGACAAATCGCACTCACATCGTACATCATCTGTGACAATCTCACGCATGACAAATCGCACTCACATCGTACATCATCTGTGACAATCTCACGCATGACAAATCGCACCCACATCGTACATCATCTGTGACAATCTCACGCATGACAAATCGCACCCACATCGTACATCATCTGTGACAATCTCACGCATGACAAATCGCACTCACATCGTACATCATCTGTGACAATCTCACGCATGACAAATCGCACTCACATCGTACATCATCTGTGACAATCTCACGCATGACAAATCGCACTCACATCGTACATCATCTGTGACAATCTCACGCATGACAAATCGCACTCACATCGTACATCACCTGTGACAATCTCACGCATGACAAATCGCACTCACATCGTACATCACCTGTGACAATCTCACGCATGACAAATCGCACTCACATCGTACATCACCTGTGACAATCTCACGCATGACAAATCGCACTCACATCATACATCACCTGTGACAATCTCACGCATGACAAATCGCACCCACATCGTACATCACCTGTGACAATCTCACGCATGACAAATCGCACTCACATCATACATCATCTGTGACAATCTCACGCATGACAAATCGCACCCACATCGTACATCACCTGTGACAATCTCACGCATGACAAATCGCACTCACATCGTACATCATCTGTGACAATCTCACGCATGACAAATCGCACCCACATCGTACATCATCTGTGACAATCTCACGCATGACAAATCGCACCCACATCATACATCACCTGTGACAATCTCACGCATGACAAATCGCACTCACATCGTACATCACCTGTGACAATCTCACGCATGACAAATCGCACCCACATCGTACATCACCTGTGACAATCTCACGCATGACAAATCGCACTCACATCATACATCATCTGTGACAATCTCACGCATGACAAATCGCACCCACATCGTACATCACCTGTGACAATCTCACGCATGACAAATCGCACCCACATCGTACATCATCTGTGACAATCTCACGCATGACAAATCGCACTCACATCGTACATCATCTGTGACAATCTCACGCATGACAAATCGCACCCACATCGTACATCATCTGTGACAATCTCACGCATGACAAATCGCACTCACATCGTACATCATCTGTGACAATCTCACGCATGACAAATCGCACTCACATCGTACATCATCTGTGACAATCTCACGCATGACAAATCGCACCCACATCGTACATCATCTGTGACAATCTCACGCATGACAAATCGCACCCACATCGTACATCATCTGTGACAATCTCACGCATGACAAATCGCACTCACATCGTACATCATCTGTGACAATCTCACGCATGACAAATCGCACTCACATCGTACATCATCTGTGACAATCTCACGCATGACAAATCGCACTCACATCGTACATCATCTGTGACAATCTCACGCATGACAAATCGCACTCACATCGTACATCACCTGTGACAATCTCACGCATGACAAATCGCACTCACATCATACATCACCTGTGACAATCTCACGCATGACAAATCGCACTCACATCGTACATCACCTGTGACAATCTCACGCATGACAAATCGCACTCACATCATACATCACCTGTGACAATCTCACGCATGACAAATCGCACCCACATCGTACATCACCTGTGACAATCTCACGCATGACAAATCGCACTCACATCATACATCATCTGTGACAATCTCACGCATGACAAATCGCACCCACATCGTACATCACCTGTGACAATCTCACGCATGACAAATCGCACTCACATCGTACATCATCTGTGACAATCTCACGCATGACAAATCGCACTCACATCGTACATCACCTGTGACAATCTCACGCATGACAAATCGCACTCACATCGTACATCATCTGTGACAATCTCACGCATGACAAATCGAACTCACATCATACATCACCTGTGACAATCTCACGCATGACAAATCGCACCCACATCATACATCACCTGTGACAATCTCACGCATGACAAATCGCACTCACATCATACATCACCTGTGACAATCTCACGCATGACAAATCGCACCCACATCGTACATCACCTGTGACAATCTCACGCATGACAAATCGCACTCACATCATACATCACCTGTGACAATCTCACGCATGACAAATCGCACTCACATCATACATCATCTGTGACAATCTCACGCATGACAAATCGCACTCACATCGTACATCACCTGTGACAATCTCACGCATGACAAATCGCACTCACATCATACATCATCTGTGACAATCTCACGCATGACAAATCGCACCCACATCATACATCACCTGTGACAATCTCACGCATGACAAATCGCACCCACATCGTACATCACCTGTGACAATCTCACGCATGACAAATCGCACCCACATCGTACATCATCTGTGACAATCTCACGCATGACAAATCGCACCCACATCGTACATCACCTGTGACAATCTCACGCATGACAAATCGCACCCACATCGTACATCATCTGTGACAATCTCACGCATGACAAATCGCACCCACATCGTACATCACCTGTGACAATCTCACGCATGACAAATCGCACCCACATCGTACATCATCTGTGACAATCTCACGCATGACAAATCGCACCCACATCATACATCACCTGTGACAATCTCACGCATGACAAATCGCACTCACATCGTACATCATCTGTGACAATCTCACGCATGACAAATCGCACCCACATCATACATCATCTGTGACAATCTCACGCATGACAAATCGCACTCACATCATACATCATCTGTGACAATCTCACGCATGACAAATCGCACTCACATCGTACATCATCTGTGACAATCTCACGCATGACAAATCGCACCCACATCGTACATCACCTGTGACAATCTCACGCATGACAAATCGCACCCACATCGTACATCATCTGTGACAATCTCACGCATGACAAATCGCACCCACATCGTACATCACCTGTGACAATCTCACGCATGATAAATCGCACCCACATCGTACATCATCTGTGACAATCTCACGCATGACAAATCGCACCCACATCGTACATCACCTGTGACAATCTCACGCATGACAAATCGCACCCACATCATACATCATCTGTGACAATCTCACGCATGACAAATCGCACCCACATCGTACATCACCTGTGACAATCTCACGCATGACAAATCGCACCCACATCATACATCATCTGTGACAATCTCACGCATGACAAATCGCACCCACATCGTACATCACCTGTGACAATCTCACGCATGACAAATCGCACCCACATCGTACATCATCTGTGACAATCTCACGCATGACAAATCGCACTCACATCATACATCATCTGTGACAATCTCACGCATGACAAATCGCACTCACATCATACATCATCTGTGACAATCTCACGCATGACAAATCGCACTCACATCATACATCACCTGTGACAATCTCACGCATGACAAATCGCACCCACATCGTACATCACCTGTGACAATCTCACGCATGACAAATCGCACCCACATCGTACATCATCTGTGACAATCTCACGCATGACAAATCGCACTCACATCATACATCATCTGTGACAATCTCACGCATGACAAATCGCACTCACATCATACATCATCTGTGACAATCTCACGCATGACAAATCGCACTCACATCATACATCACCTGTGACAATCTCACGCATGACAAATCGCACCCACATCATACATCATCTGTGACAATCTCACGCATGACAAATCGCACTCACATCATACATCACCTGTGACAATCTCACGCATGACAAATCGCACCCACATCGTACATCACCTGTGACAATCTCACGCATGACAAATCGCACCCACATCGTACATCATCTGTGACAATCTCACGCATGACAAATCGCACCCACATCGTACATCATCTGTGACAATCTCACGCATGACAAATCGCACCCACATCATACATCATCTGTGACAATCTCACGCATGACAAATCGCACCCACATCATACATCATCTGTGACAATCTCACGCATGACAAATCGCACCCACATCGTACATCACCTGTGACAATCTCACGCATGACAAATCGCACCCACATCGTACATCATCTGTGACAATCTCACGCATGACAAATCGCACCCACATCGTACATCACCTGTGACAATCTCACGCATGACAAATCGCACTCACATCGTACATCATCTGTGACAATCTCACGCATGACAAATCGCACTCACATCGTACATCACCTGTGACAATCTCACGCATGACAAATCGCACCCACATCGTACATCATCTGTGACAATCTCACGCATGACAAATCGCACCCACATCATACATCACCTGTGACAATCTCACGCATGACAAATCGCACCCACATCGTACATCATCTGTGACAATCTCACGCATGACAAATCGCACCCACATCGTACATCATCTGTGACAATCTCACGCATGACAAATCGCACTCACATCATACATCACCTGTGACAATCTCACGCATGACAAATCGCACCCACATCGTACATCACCTGTGACAATCTCACGCATGACAAATCGCACCCACATCGTACATCATCTGTGACAATCTCACGCATGACAAATCGCACTCACATCGTACATCACCTGTGACAATCTCACGCATGACAAATCGCACTCACATCGTACATCACCTGTGACAATCTCACGCATGATAAATCGCACCCACATCGTACATCATCTGTGACAATCTCACGCATGACAAATCGCACCCACATCGTACATCACCTGTGACAATCTCACGCATGACAAATCGCACTCACATCGTACATCATCTGTGACAATCTCACGCATGACAAATCGCACCCACATCGTACATCATCTGTGACAATCTCACGCATGACAAATCGCACCCACATCGTACATCATCTGTGACAATCTCACGCATGACAAATCGCACTCACATCATACATCATCTGTGACAATCTCACGCATGACAAATCGCACTCACAACACAACAAGCCCAGCTACAACTCGCTGATTTCAAAAGAACCAGCCACAACAAGCCCTACCCACAAACTGTCCTGCTTGGCACTAGGTTGATTTTTATTTATTTAGAAATACAGTGCAGTAACAAGTCCTTCCAACTCAATCAGTCTATGTCGCCCAGCCAATCACCAAATAACTTACTAAGCTGTAGATGTTTAGAATTTGGGAGGAAATTGGAGCACCAGCAGAAACCCATATGGTCACAGGGGAGTGTGTAAACTTCTTACAGACAACAGCATAATTTTCACCTGGGTCGCTGGTGTTGTAACAGTGTTATGTTAACTGATGTGCTAACACAAAGCAATTTAAAAAAACCCAGAGAAATGGAGTCCCTCACAATGAAATGAATCATGTTACCAGCTTACTCTTGCCTTTCAACTTGTCTGTGACACTCACATCCCATGAATGAATAGTAAAAACACACCACTCTTTTAAATCTGATCATGCTCAAACCACAAAAGATTACACAACTTTATTTTCATGAACATACCATACCTTTAAATTCATTCTGTTTCCAGGCCTTTGATGAATCATACCAAAGGCACAAAGGAGGGTGTTGGAAATCAATTTATTAATTGTCAAAATTTAAAAAGTCCTCCTGAAAGGTTTATTAATATCTCAAGAATGTTAGATTACTGATCACGCACAAATGTCTCAGTGAAAAGCTGATAATTTGAAATCAAGGAACAATTGTTCGTCAGACATAATTACTTAAAAAGGGAAGTGGTAAAAATGCTTGTGAATACTGTACAGCAACTTGACAGAAACAGAACTGTTAGCTTCTCTGGGCAGCATAGACAGAGACAGGGCTTGTAGCACAGTAGGATAGCAGATAGCATAATGCTTTACAGTGCCTGATGCAATATCAGAGTTCAGTTGTCTGTAGGCATTTTGTATGTTCTCCCTGTGACAATGCGGGTTTCCTCTGGGTGCTCCCGTTGACTCCCACATTCCAAAGACATATGGGGGGGGGAGTTGTGAGCAGGGTACGTTGGCACCAGCGTGGGGGAGGGTAAGTTGTGAGCAGGGTACGTTGGCACCAGCAGCATGGCAACACTTGCAGGCTGACCCCAACACACCTCTGACTGTGTTGGCTGTTATCGCAAATGACACATTTCACTGTGCGTTTTGATGTACGTACATGTGACAAATAAAGCTCACCTTTGGTGACACTGGCCTGAATAAACCAATGTACTGAGTACAGGAGTGGGCACGTTATGTTGAAGTTGCAGACCATGTTGTGGCCGAATCTGGAGCTTTGTGTGCAGCTAGGTCACCCATCCATGGGAGAGATGTAAATAAGGTTGAAAGAATGCAGAGAAAATTTACAGGGATTTTGCTGGGACTTGAGGACCTGAGTTTTAGGGAAAGGTTGAATAGATTAGGACTTTATTCCTTGGAATGTAGAAAATTGAGGAGATTTGACAGAGGTATGCAAAATTCTGAGGCATATAGATACAGTAAATACCAGCATGTACTTTCCACCGATCAACCTGCAGATAAGGGGATTGCTGTAGTAGTCTGGCGTACTGACCTCTACCTTGCTGAGGCCCGGCAACAACTCTCAGACACCTCCTCTTACTTACCCCTCGAACAGGACCCCACTAAGGACCACGAGGCCATTGTCTCCCACACCATCACTGACCTTATTAACTCTGGGGATCTCCCATCCATGGTCACCAACCTCATAGTTCCTTCACCCCATACCTCCCATTTCTACTTCCTATCCAAGATCTACAAACTTGCCTGTCCAGGTAGACCCATTGTTTCTGCTTGTTCCTGCCCCACTGAACGTGTATCTGCATACCTTGACTCTGTTTTATCCCCCCAGTACAGTCCCTTCCTACCTACATCCATGACATTTCACACGCTCTTGATCTTTTCAAAGATTTCTAGTTCCTTGGCCCTGAGGATCTTATTTTGACAATGGATGTCCAGTCCCTATACACCTCTGTCCGCCATCTGGAGAGCCTCAAAGCTCTGTTTCTTTCTGGACACCAGACCCAATGAATCCACTACCACTCTCCTCCATCTAGCAGAACTGGTCCTCGGTCTCAACAATTTCTCCTTCGGCTCCTCCCACTTCCTTCAAACAAAAGCGGTAGCCCTCAGCACTCACATGGGTACCAGCTATGGCTGCCTTTTTGTCGGCTACATGGAACAGTCTATGTTCCAAGCCTACACTGCTGTCACTCTCCATCTTTTCCTACGCTACATCGACAACTGCGTTGGTGCTGCTTCCTGTACCCACATGAAGCTCGTGGACTTCATCAACTTTGCCTCCAACTTCCACCTTGCCCTCAAATGTACCTGCTCCATTTCTGACACCTCCCTCCCCTTTCTTGATCTCTCTGTTTCTATCTCTGGGACAGTTCATCTTTTATAAACCCATTGATTCTCACAGTTAGCTGGACTACACCACTTCCCAGTGTGTTACTTGTAAAAGTGCCATCCGCTTCTCTCAATTCCTCCACCTCTGCTGGATCTGTTCTCAGGGTGAGGCTGTACATCCTAGAACTAAGGAGATGTCCTCCTTCTTCAAAGAAGGGGGCTTCCCTTCCTCCACCATCAATGCTGCCCTCAATCACATCTCTTCCGTTTCACACTGATCTGCCCACACTCCATCCACCCATCACCCCACCTGACCCCAGGGACAAGATTCTTCTTCGCCTCACCTACCACCTCACTAGCCTCCACATGCAACACATAATTCTGCATAACTTCTACCATCTCCAACAGGATTTCAGTACCAAGCACATCATTCCCTCATACACCCTCCCCCCAATTGCTCTCTGCTTTCCACAGGGATCACTCCCTACGCAACTCCCTTGTCCATTTGTCCCTCCCCACTGATCTCCCTCCTGGCACTGGCGCTTATCCTTGCAAGTGAACAAGTGTTACACCTGCCCCTACACCTCCTCCCTCACTACCATTCAGGACCCAAACTTCACCTGTGAGTCTGTTGGGGTTATCTACTGTATCCAGTGCTCCCGGTGTTGTTCCCTGTATATCGGTGAGACCCGGCACAGATAGGGAGACCACTTCGCCCAGCACCTACACCCTGTCCACAAAAAAAAGCGGGATCTCCCAATGGTCACCCACTTTAATTCCACTTCTCATTCCCATTCCGACACATCAGCCTATGGCCTCCTCTACTTCTGCGATGAGACCACACTCAGGCTGGAGAAATAACACCTTAGATTCTGTCTGCGTGAACATCGATTTCTTGAACTTCCTGTAATGGCTCCCATTCCCTATCCCCTTTTCCCTCTCTCACCTTATCTCCTTACCTGCCCATCACCTCCCTCTGGTGCTCTTCCCTCTTCCCTCTCTTCCATGGCTTTCTGTCCTCTCCTATCAGATTCCCCCTTCTCCAGCCCTTTTATCTCTTTCCCCAATTGACTTCCTAGCTCTTTACTTCACCCCTCCCCCTCTCCCGGTTTCACCTGTCATCCACTACCTTGTATTTTTTCCTCCCCTCCCCTCATCTTCCTACTCTGACCTTATGTTTTTCCTCCAGTCCTGAGGAAGGGTCTCGGCCCAAAATGTCGACTGCTTACTCTTTTTCAAAGACGCTGAGCTCTCCACCATTTTGTGTGCGTTGCTTGGATTACCAGCATCTGCAGAATTTCTCTTGTTTGTGATTTTCCACTGAGGTTGTGTGAGGCTAAAACTAAAGGGCATGGGTTATGGGTGAAAGGTGAAATGTTTAAGGAAAACATGAGGGAGAATTTCTATTCCCAAGGGTGGTGACAGTGTGGATTGAGATGCCAGTGCAATACCGAATGCGGAGTCAATTTCAACATTTAAGAGACATTTTGATAAATACGTGGATAGGAGGGGTATGGAGTGTTCTGGGTACAGGTCAATGGGACTAGGCAAATAAATGGTTTGGCACAGACTAGATGGGCCGATGGGCCGGTTTCTGTGCTATTTAATCTTTGCTCCTTGAAGCAGTTCTTGTGGAAACAGTCCTGGTTTAGCTGTGATGGCTCACATAGGCACCGAACACCCATTGTCCAATTTACTTCTATGACAGCAATCACACAGAGAGAAGCCCTCTGTCTTATACAAGGCTATAGAAAAGTTGAAACAAAAATTCCGGCTCATTTTGCACTGGCTAAAATATGAACAGATATCTATTTCTTTAAAAAATTATTAGTTGAGAATAAAGTTGCTGGATCACAGAATAAACTGTGGAAAAAAAGCTCCTCTCTGTCCCAGTGGAAGATCAGGCTGGCAAAAATACCATACAACTTCAGTATTTTTTTGAAGAGACTTACAATACTAAACTCAGATAAGCAGTCTATCAGCAGCAACTGAAGATGGTTGGACTGATGAGATACTTCAGCTTGCGGATGCAAACTAGAGTCTAAATCAGATGAACATTCTGGTCGAAGTACTTATCAAGGACACAGCATCTGCTGGAGTGAGAAAAGGTGCAGAGAAAATATAAACTCTTTGTGCTAAGCATTCTGGCTGGGGATGTAACAGTAACCCCTCGCTGTTCAGAAATGAGCCGAAGGGAAGGAATGAAATTTACCTTCTGTTGTGACTGGGGTTAAAGGAGATTAGCCTCCAGAGTTCAGTGCTGTGATTAAGAGTAAGCAAGGATCACTTTTCAGTAATCAATGCTTTGACCAGATAATACTTGAAGGTTCACTGCTGTACCCAGGAGAAGGAGAGAGTAACAGTGTTTAGGTCAGAAAGAACAGCAGAAAATGCTGGAAGTACTCAGCAGGGCAGACAGCATCTGTGCAAGAGAAACAGTTAATGTTTTCAGGTTCTGGATCTTTTGTCAGAACTGGGAGAGAGACAAAAACAAGTTGGTCCAGGCAGACAGGTTGTGGGTAATGGTGGCTGGAACAAAGGGAATATTTTTGACTGAGTGAGACCAAGTGAGATTGAGGTTTTATTTAGAGATACAGTGTTGAATAGGTCCCTCTGGCCCTTGAAGCCAGGCTGACAGCAATCTCTGATACAACACTAGCCTATTCACAAGACAATCACAGTGACATATTAACCTAGTAACCAGTACGCCTTTGGATTGTGGGAGGAAACCAGAGCATCTGGAGGAAATCCACACAATCCACAGGAAGGACGTACAAACTCCTTACAGAGGAGGCCAGGTTTGAACCCTGAACTTCTAATACCTCACGCTGACCGCGATGTTACCGTGGTGCCCCAACATGGAAATGGTGAGGCTGTGCTGCCCAGTTACACCCACGAGATCAATTAGCCTACTAACTCATTTGTCTTTGGAACGTGGGAGGAAGCCAGAGCACCCGGAGAAAACCTACGTGGTCATGTGGAGAGCGTACAAACTTCTTACAGGCAGTGGCGGGAATTGAAGCTGGGTTGCTGGTTCTGTAAAGCATTATGTTAATTGCTACAGTACCATGCTGCCCTGCAAATCACAAGAGCTACAACTTAATATGACAGTTACAAACCTATTATGCAATGTTTTAATTTGAACCATTGTAAAATAACTTTCAATTTAAATTTCTGTGTTACAACTTGGAATGGGAGAGAATAATCTTCCAATGGTCTGTGTAATGACTGAGTGAGAGTTGTGAGTCTCACCATTGCTTTGTTTGGCACTAAACAAATGAAACAAACAACCTGTTGGGGAGTGCCATTTTATTGAAGCTTCAATTAGACTTGATTTTTCACAATTGTTTCATGTAGATAGGCAGACTAGGGACAATTATTGAAAGGTAGTTTGTAACCAAGCAAATCAAAAGGAGATGCATAGACAGTCACCTTGATTAACCCAGGGGCACACTTTGGTAAACGATGGTTGAACTGGGTTTAAGAATTCCTTCAAAGTTCAAAGTAAGAGTATGTATATGCTACCATATACACTTTGAAATTTATTTTCTTACAGGCATTAACAGTAGAGCCGAAAAAAAATCAATAGAATCACTCAGACACCTCAACAATCTAAAAACATTATTCAGTGCTACCTGCATCCAGTTGAGGGAAGGATGTTAAAATTAACAACAAATGAAGACAAAATATTTGAGGTTCTAACATTTCATTCTTCAACAGGCTGGGAGACAGTTCAGTTATGTGGGTCCATGTTAATCGAAGCCTGCTTTGGACCAGCTCAAGCATCCTGGCAGTGGAGTATTCAGTAAGGTATGACTGCTGCAACAACCAGACTAAAAAAAAGGAAATCTACCACAAAATAGATGAAAGATCACCTGTACAAACTTGTAGAGATAGACCACTTTCAATCCTATCACCTCGACGTATGTTGTCTGAAATTAGTTGCTTTTTTTTTAAATTTTATTTTTATTTGGATAAGGAATTCACAAGTATCATGTACTATTTCCACACTTATAACCTTTTCCATTTTTTTATACGTATAAAACTATAATTATTTATACATTCTTAAGTACACATTGAGATGATATAAAAGGAAATTAGACACTTAAATAGATAATTATGTACAGTCTATTAGGCTAAGTAATGGTATTAGTTGTTAAGAAACATAGTAACAATAGTTTCCATAAATCTCTTCTGGACCATTTATTCTGGTCCAAAATGTTGTATGTAAGCCTATGTAACAACCATTGTAGGTGTTTATATCCTAACTTGTTCATGCTTGCTCCTGCCCCCAGACATAATTATCCAATCCCTATGTACTCATTTACTTAATTTTATCATGTTTTATCCCTTTCCCAAATCTTTTCCTTTACTTGTATTAATTCTCTATTTTCCAAAAGAAAACAAAAACAGTAAACATTTAGACTAGGGGTGTTTACATTAGCAATATTACTGTGTTGATGAGAAGAGCAGTATAAATCATTAGGAGAGTCATCCAAAGTCTGCTCACATTGGGGTTATATATTCAATCCATTTATTCCAGATTTGATAACATTTTTCTTTTTGAATTCTCAGGGAGTAAGTCAACTTTTCCATTTTAAATATTTCCAAGATAATTTCGTGCCAATCTTCTAATGTAGGTGGTATTGGATTTAGCCACTTTCTAGTGATTGATTTCTTACTTGCCGCTAAGAGGCCCTGCAGCAACTTTATATCTTCCTTCTGTTCAAGAAACAATACATGCCCCAAATAGAGCGTCTCAAAGTTCAGAGGTATCTGGGACCTAAGTACCTTAACTAATGTTCTATGAATACTTTCCCAATATATTCTTAATTTAGGGCAATCCCAGAAAATATGAAAATGATTTGCCTCCTTGGAGCTGCACCTTCTCCAACACGTCACGTTTGTATCTCTATATTTTTCCTGATATGGGGCCTTGAAGTATCTTATAATGTTTTTCCAACAATGTTCTCTCCAAGTCAAAGAATTAGTCGAGGACCATTGAAAGCTGCAAATTTTCCCCCAAGCCTCCTCTGAAAGTACCAACCCCGCTTCTTTCTCCCACTTCTCTTTAATATACAATGTGTTTACATTTTTAGCATGGGAGAGTGCATTATATAATCGAGAAACTGATTTACTAGGTATTGAACTGCAAGCCGAATTCAGGATCTTGAAAAATTCTAATTCTACTGTTGATAGGTCTGTATATCTACAACTCTGGTTAACATAGTTTCGTACTTAAGGTACCTAAAAAAGCCATTGTGTTCTAGGCCATGTTTGTCCTGCAGGATTTGGAAACTTTGTAATACTCTTTTATCTATAAATGAGAGGTAGGTTGTAATACCTTTCTTTATCCATAATTTAAATCTTTTATCTCCTCTGTTGGGAAGGAATTTGGTATCATATGCACACCATCTGAAGAGTTTTAACATGTTATTAATTCCACACGAATTAATCACCTTCTGCCATACTTTTAATATAAGATTTATCCAACTGTTTTTAAATTTTTCCAATTGGGCCATCAATCCTTTGTCAGCTATTGAGGCCTGTAGAGGAAAACTGTCAACTAATCCAAATTCTATTTCTTTCCATCTAGCCTTATATTCCCTATTACACCAATATAATAGAGGGGTTATCTGTGAAGCATAAAAATAATTTCTCAGGCAAGGAAGAACCATACCTCCTCCTTCCTTCCCTAACTGTAAGGTGTTATATCGAATTCTAGGTTTCTTTCCTTGCCAAATGAAGCGGGAAATCCATTTGCCCCATTCCCTGAATTGATTATCATCCACCTCCACAGGTAAAGTACGGAAAAGAAACAGTAACCGAGGAAGAATATTCATTTTTATAGTATTTATCCTTGAATTTAAACTTAAAAAGGGGATAAGATTCCATCTATGCATATCTGCTTTTATCTCTGAAATTAATGACCCATAATTTACCTGTGACAGCGTTGAAAGATCCTTCGGCAGGGTTATTCCTAAATATTTTAATGATTTAGCTTCCCACTTAAGATCGTATGTATCCTGCAATTCTTTGGATGGTGTATAATTTAGGGACATAACCTGCATTTTCTTTACATTTATTTTATAACCTGATATTTTCCCAAAGTCATCCAACAGTGTAAACAATCCTATAAATGATTTTTCTGGTTCACTCAGATAGACCAAAACATCATCTGCGAATAACCCCACTTTCTGTTCAATCCCTGCCACCTTGATACCTTTCACGATTTCGCTCTGTCTTATTAGTTGGGCAAGCGGTTCAATATATAGCGCAAAAAGGAGAGGAGAAATTGGGCATCCCTGTCTAGTGCCTCTCTCTAAGATGAAAGAATCAGTGAGGTCCCCATTTATCTTAATTCGGGCTGTAGGGCTGTCATATAGAGTCTGAATTACTTTAATAAACTTTTCTTGAAAGCCGAATCTTCCTAACACTCTGTATAGGAATGCCTAACTAACTGAATCAAAAGTTTTCTCAGCATCTAATCCTACTACCACTGTCTCTGTCTCGTTCTTATTAACCTGTTCTAATATGTGCAGAGTTCTCCTTATGTTGTCCTGTGCTTGTCTTTGTTGAATAAATCCAGTCTGGTCTAAATGGATTAGGCCAGGTAAAAACTTTTCCAATCTGCGTGCTAATATAGATGTAAATAGTTTGTAATCTAAATTAAGAACACTAATTGGCCGATAATTGCCACATTCTAGTTTATCTTTACCCTCTTTAGGAATAACTGAAATAATCGCTTCTCTCCAGGAAGGTGGAGTTTCTCCTCTCTGCAAGATCCAATTAAAGGCGTTAAGTAGTAATGGGGCTAACTGTGACTTCAGGGACTTGTACCACTCTGAGGTAAACCCATCAGAACCCGGGGACTTTCCAGCCTTTAACCTAGAGGTGGCCACGTTCAGTTCTTTGGCAGTTACTGGTTTTAATAAACTTTCATTTTGTAAATCTGTAAGTTTAGGTAGATCTAAAGAATTCAATAAACTGTCTATATAGGGCTCATTGGGGGCCCGGGGTTGGGAGTACAGCTCTCGATAATATGTTTCAAAACTCTCTTGAATTTTCCCTATTGTATTTTCCACAAGCTTTGTCTTTGGATTCCTTATTTTATGAATTGTATTGTCTGCTTGTTGTTTTCGTAATTTATATGCTAATAAAATCTAGCTGATTTACCTCCTACTTCATAATTCTTTTGTCTCAGGTAAAGAAAATTTCTTTGAGTTTCCAACGTATAAATATCGTCAATTTCACTTTGCAATTTCCTAATTTCCTGTTTTAGATTTGAATTACTTTTGTTGCTATCTACGACTTGAAGTTGTTTTAATTTTCCTTGAAGGTCTGCTAATTTTTGTGCATTGATTTTTTTCATGTGAGTGGTAATGGAAATAATTTTCCCTCTCAGTACAGCTTTCAATGTATCCCATAAGATCACTGGTGATGTTTCTCCCGTGTCATTAAGGTCTAGGTATTCTTTGATTTCCCTCCTTAATCTCTCCATTACTTTTGGGTTATTGAGTATATGTGAGTTTAGCCTCCATAGTGTTTTCCTCATTTTCCTTTCCAGGATTAGAGACATAGAGACTGGGCTATGATCCGACAGATCAATTGTTGCAATATTACAGTTTTTTATCCTGGGTCTATCTGTATTAAAAATAAAGAAATAGTCTATCCTTGAATAGGCTGAATGAGGGAAAGAGTAATGTGTATAATCTTTACTAGTGGGGTGTAATTCCCTCCACACATCTATAATTCCCAACTCCTCCATCACTAAATTCATTTCCCGAGTCAGAGGTTTATTCTGAGTAACTATTCTTGAAGAATCTAATACAGGATTTAATCTAATATTAAAATTCCCTCCACAAATTACTACCCCTTGAGAACTGACCATTAGGTCAAAAATGTGTCTATAAAATGACCATTCACAACCTGGAGGAGCATAAACATTCAGCGGTGTTATTTCTGTACCTTCTATTCTTCCTGTAATTTTTACAAACGGTCCATCTTTGTCTCTAGTCTCTGAAATATGTTCATAATTAAGAGTACTTGATATTAAAGTAGCTACCCCTCTTTTGTGACTCAATTTATATGATGAATAAAATACATGCTTAAAGCCCATTCTTTTTAATTTTCCATGTTCAGATTGGCTCATATGTGTTTCCTGGAGGAAAGCTATCTGTGCCCTCTCTTTTTTCAATTTAGACATAATTTTATTTCTTTTAATTGGATTCAAAACCCCATTAACATTACAGGAAATTATTTTTACCAATTCAGTTTGCATTTTTCTCTAGTAGAAAAAAACTCTCCTTTTCGAACCAAACAGTAAGCAATCCCTTCTCAACAGTAAACCAAGACATATAACCACACCCTAGACATTTTTGAACGTGCAACATTTGAAAATTTTTCCCGACTTCCCACAGTGAGGCCTGAGCACCGACCCACCTCAGTTCAGAGGGATAATCTCTATCTTCACCCTGTGTTAGAGGGCCCTCAGCAGTTTGAATAATCATAGAGAATTTTCTCCTATTTATGTCTCGACCATATTGCTATCATTCAAGTTATTCCATCTAGTTTATTTTCAGATACCAGCTTTCATTTTACCTTTAAGTCCGAATTGCTCTTTTCAGTCATTTCTCTAATTAGTCTGTATTCTCTGTACATTCGCGTCTGAGTATTTGCAGCTTTTCCTTGTAGTTTGACACTCTGGTTCGTGTGGAGCGTCCTCGCCACACTAACTGCCATGGCTTCTGCCGAATCTTATCCAGTAGCGACTCCGGTTGGGTGATAACTTAAATAGGTAGTCCCCGGTCCGCCAGGTCCAACGTTGCCTCCTCCACTGTAGCGTAAGTTTTTGTCCCTTCGTCATAAAAGACTCTCAGCCGAGCTGGATACAGGGTCTGGAATCTGATGTGGTTTTCCTTCAGGACTCTCCGTGTTTCCGTATATTCCTTCTGCCTGGCAAGAATCCCCGGTGCGTAGTCGTGGTCTAAACTGATTTTACAGTTGCTCCACATGAAACCTTTCTTTTGCCATGTCCGTTTAAGCACCTCTTCCTTCGTTCTGTAACTGAGAAATCTGACCAGAATCGATCTGGGCTGGGCGCCTGCCGAAGGCTGTGGTGCCAACGCGCAGTGAGCCCTTTCTATCTGTAGGTCTTTTGCAGCTGGTATATCAAGGTTCTCTCTCAGCAGCTTCTCCACGAAGGGAATCATCAATCCGGGTTTACCTACAGTTCCTTCGGGAACTCCGTAGATCCTCACATTTTCCCTTCTTGAGCGGCCTTCTTGATCTATTAGTTTCCACTGGAGCTGGTCTTGCAGCTCTCTGCGAATCTCTCTGAGAATCAAAGACAGAGTCACCGATTCCCCCTCATTATCTCCGTTCTGGCTTGCCGTGGGGGAGCTAGGCCCGTCGCCTTGCTGCGTCTCTTTATGTTTATCAGCCTTCGGAGCGGACTTTTTAATCTTGCTCTTAGACATCATCTTTGCCCCTTTTATTAATATAGTTATGCAATATTAAGTATTTGTCTAAATTCGATTTTGGGGCAGTTTACCTTCTTTTTTGTCGAGAGACCTTTTCCTTACGCCGCCATTCCCTTGATGACCCGTAAGTCCCCGGTTCAGTGAGTGGGGACAAAGACACTACTGATAAGGAAGGTACCCATTTATTTAGAGGACAAGAGAAACACTAAACATTCAAGTTACACTCAGTTATGAATAATTATCTGAAGTATGTGCCCTCTCTTACGGCAGCACACTTCCACCGCTTCTGTGGCATCATCCGCAACCTGGTGTACGGTGACCCAGAGAGCAACAAAGAGACCAGATGCTTTCAGCACACTAGATTTATACTCTTCCTGCACTCTGACATTATCAGCCGGTGCCAAACAGCAGCCAGTGGGAAGGCTAAAATGCACTTTAAACGGGCCATTCCCTAGCTAGCAAGGGCGAGCAGATTCGATGAACAGGTAAGATGGACACTTCTAGCAACACATAATGGAGGTGACAAGAGGAAGGCTTAGTTGATTTTGCACCTATCCAGCCCAGAGATTCCAGAGCACTGGCAAGAGACCAGGTAACCATGCTTGATTCCATCCGGATGCAGACACCAAGTAAAAGCATCCATGCACACCGAAAGCATCATCTGGAGATGGCATTGAAGGAGTCCATTCAGCCCAGCGTGGCATCTCACAGCAATCTCATTCCCCCATTTATTTCACTATAATCTAATCTCTCAGGTGCTTGCTGAGTGCTGGTGCCCATGATGGCCCAGCTCCATCATGCGTGTCAGCCACTCGCCTTCACTTCATCAAGAACACCTTCAAAATGCGATGCCTCAAGAAGGCAGCATCCATAGTAGAGGACCCCCACTGCCCTGGACGTGCCCTCTTCTCACTGCTATCATCAGGGAGGAGGTACAGGAGCCTGAAGACACACTCTCAACATTTTAAAAACAGCTTCTTCCCTTCCGCCATCAGATTTCTGAAAGGACAATGCATACTAGCTTTGTTTTTGCCCTCTTCTAGCACTACTCACTTAATTTAATTTATATATTTCTATTGTACGTTACAGTCTTTTTAAAAACTATTATGTATTGCAGTGTACTGCTACTGCAAAACAACAAGTTTCACAACATATGCCAGAGATATTAAACTGAATTCTGATTCTAATGCCTCTGAAATTCTCCCACCGGTCACCAATGCTGGGGGTGATTTACAGTAGACAGCTTAACTAGCACGCCTTTGGGATGTGGTAGAAAATAGAGCACCCAAGGGAAACTCACACAGTCATTGTGAGAGAACAAAATCCACAGCACAGAGCTCTGGAGGTCAGGATTGAAGCAGGTTTGAAAGGGTTAACATGAGGAGTGTTTGATATCTCAGTCTGTGCTAGAAGAATGGTGGGGGGGGGTGGAAATTTCACTACAAACTACCAAATATTTAAAAGCATAAAGGATAGAGTGGACGTGGAGAGGATGTTTCCGATAGTGGTGGATCCTATGACCAGAAGGCACTGCCTCAGAGTAGAAGGATGTTGCTTTAGAATGGAGACGAGGAGGAATTTCTTTCACCAGAGAGTGGTGAATCTGTGAAATTCTCTGCACATTCAGTTGTGGAGGCCAAGTACTGAATATATTTAAAGTGGGAGGTTGAAAGATTCTTGATTAGTAAAGGCATCAAAAGTTACAGGGAGAAGACTGGACATTGGAATGAGGGGATAATAATTCAGCTATGATGGGATGGAAAAGACTTGACGGGCTGAATGGCTCAGTTCTACTCTCAAGGATTATGAACTTAGCGGTGGGTAAATTTGTGAAACAACAGTGCTACCCTGATTAGATCTCATTTATTCACTAAATCCCGAGAAAGTCGCTTGGTCTCTGGGAGAGTGTTTTACTATTTCACAAATTGAAGCACGTGCCTGTACCCAGCGCCCGTCCCACAATACAGGCTTTCAGTTGATTAAGTGTGGGTTTTCTCAGAGCCCTGATGTAACTGAGATATCATCCAGTTATTTTTAAACACTAAAGGCTGTTTTTCACAAATCTGCTTTCATGACTTGAGATTGTGCACATTGCAGTATTAGCACCATTTTCAAAGTGCAAAGGTTTCACACAAAACAGGCTGCACTGTGCAGTATCCCTTTGGGTGAGACCTCCTCTCTTCCTTTATAGGCACAGATTAAATCTATACCCAAATAAACAAACTTAAGTTAACACAAATTGTACATCACTCATCGATACTAACATTCCCTCAAAACTAATCAATAAGCTCCAGTACCAAGGCCTCAGTACCTCCTTGTGCAACTGGATCCTCGATTCTCTCACTTGCAGACTCCAATCATTTCAGATTGACAAAAAACATCTCCTCCACAATCTCCATCAGCACAGGCTGTGTGCTTCCTCCCAGATCCATACTTATGATGACCGTGAGGCTAAGCACAGCTCCAATGCCATGTTTAAGATTGCTGACCACACCACTATTGTTTTTTTCTTAAATTTCAAAATATACTTCATTCCAGAATAAAATTATATACAATAAACCATTCAATGACTCTCAATCCTTTACATACGTTTCGCTTATGGCCTCTAGATATCCATACTTTTGGCCACCCACGTGGCACTCCGTTGGTTCACCTTCCCCCACTGTTGTTGGCTGAATCAAAGGTGGCGTTGAATCAGCATACAGGAAGGAGATTGAAAACCTGGCTGAGTAGCACCACAACAACCACCTCTCACTTAATGTCAGCAAGACCAGGAGATGGTTATTGATTACAGGAGGAAGAAACCGAAGGTCCGTGACCCAGTCCTCATACGTTGGAGAGGTTCAGAAACTTTAAAGTTCTCAGCATCATCATTTCAGAGAATCTGTCCTGGGTTCAGCAGACAAATACCATTACAAAGAAAGCACAATAACACCAAAACTTCCTTAGAAGTTTGTGAAAATTCTGCATGTTATCTAAAACCTTGACAAATTTCTATAGATGTTCAGTGGAGAGAATATTGCCTTGTTGCATCACTGCCTAGTCTGAAAACATCATACCCTTGAACAGGTAAAGCCCTCGCCACCATTAAGCACATCAACATGAAGCACTGTCGCAGGCAAGCAGCATCTGACATCAAGGAACCCCTCCATCCAGGACATGCTCTCTTTTCACTGCAGCCATCAGGAAGGAGGTACAGGAAACTCTGGTCCCACAACAACTGGTTCTGGAACAGTTATCTTGTCTCAACCATCAGACTCCTGAACCAGACTGGATATCTTCACTCACCTCAATTCTGAACTGATCATTGAACACAACCGATGTACTCACTTTTATGGACTTTTCATCTCATCTCCACAATATTTTTGCTTATTTATTATTATTTCATTTCTTTGTATTTACAATAAATGCCTGCAAGTTGTACATGGTGACATATATGTACTGTGATTACAAATTTACTTTGAACACATGTATAAAATAGACAATATAAATATGACACTCCTGCGAGACCAAATAGGAATTTTACCTTTGCCAGAATCTGCGTCATATCAAAAAAAAACCTGTTGCATCACATTCCTGTCCCAAACCTTGTTGAAAGTACAGATTATACCTGGATCTAGTATCATGGCTATAAGTTCAGCCAAGAATTTGATTAAAAGATATGTGGAGAATAAGTTCTTGCAATTTCTCCAAAACTAAATTTCCACTTCAATAGATTGAAAGTCACTGTTAGCATGTTCCGTTTAACTCTCCTGGATTCTCACGGAGAACATGGATTGTCTAAATTTTGTTGGAGGTCAGTGGTGTAGGGAAAGAGAGCTCGAGAGCACTGTAGGGGGCTGGGTGGGAGAGGCAGACTTACAGCTTGCTTTGTTTAACCTGTCAGCTTTAAGTGGACCTGATGTCTATAATCTCTGTTGCCAACATTCCAATCCTGTTTGAGCCAAACAGCTATGCCAAGAATGAGCAGACACTGTGCATCCACTGGACCAGACTATAGGGTTCTAGTTCCTTGCATTTATTAGGCACTGGGTTCAAGAGTCAGTATGTTATGTTGCAGCTTTGTAAATCTCCAGTTAGGCCACATCCTAGACTACTGCAATCAATTCCAGTTGCCCCCATTATCGGAAGGATGTGGAGGCTTTGGAGAGGGAGCAGAATTGATCTACTGGGATGCTGCCTGGATTACAGGCCACTTGCTATGAGGAGAGGTTGGATGAACTAGGGTGGTGGAGGCTGAGGGAGACCTAATAGAAGTTTATAAAATTAAGAGGGGTATAGACAGCCGGGCTCGTTCCTCTAGAGTCAAAATGTCTAATACAGGTTTCCCCCACCATCCGAAGGTAGAGCGTTCCTATGAAACGGTTCGCAAGCCGAAATGTCGTAAAGCGAAGAAGCAATTACCATTTATTTATATGGGAAAATTTTGTGAGGTTCGCAGACCCAAAAACCGAATGAGTAATGATAAAGTACGACTTTAATTTTGAAAGGGTACGTAGGTTTAGGGGATATTTGCAAGATTCTTTGAGTCCTTACAAAGAACTTTATGATAGAAAAATGCGCGAGGCTCAGCAGTCAAGCAAGCCTTCCACATCAGCCACAGCAGACGACAAACCTCGACCTTCGACATCGAGGCAGGATGACCTGCCTGCCCTGATGGAAACAGACGACGATAAGATGACACCTCAGTGTCCCACCACCACGACCTTCGACGACTCAGCCTAACACACCATCATCAGTGTGCTCGCTGTCTTCCCAATTCTGGTAAGTGATACTACACTGTACATACATTATTTCTACTTTATATCGGCTGTGTATTTTTACGTGTTATTTGGTAGATTTGGCAGCTTCATAGCTTAAAGGTTACTGGAGAGAGTGTTTCTGCCGAGAGCGCTTACGTGAGGTTTTCGCTGCGCTAGACAATGCTTCAATGATTGCAGAGAAGTATTCCTACTTATATAGGCTGTGCATTTATCATATTATTCCTGCTTTTACTATATGTTACTGTTATTTTAGGTTTTATGTATTATTTGGCATGATTTGGTAGGTTATTTTTTGTGTCTGGGAATGCTCAAAAATGTTTCCCATATTAATAAATGGTAATTGCTTCTTCTTTTTACGACATTCCAGCTTACGAACCGTTTCATAGGAACACTCTACCTTCGGATGGTGGGGGAAACCTGTAATTAGTAGCAGAACTTACTACCGAGAAAAGAAAAAGTCACACAGTCAGTGTGAACCTAATAACGCCAGCATGTAAAATTATAAAGGGTAAAATGGTGGGACAAGATGTAGTTTGAGAAATTGAAAAGGTTTCACTCCCAATGATAAGTCAACGTATTGAGGACATGATGCTGAAGAAGTTTTGTGTGATAAACTGAAAAGCAACAGCTTCTCTATCCAGCTTGATGAGCCAACAGACTTTTCCAATAAATGTCATGTTGTAGTACTTGTAAGCCAGTTATTTAACAGAAATTTATAATGTTTGCCTTATGAGTTTTTTAAATTTATGGAAGGGAAAAAATGATTAATTTCAAGAGAGGTAAGCTCAGCTTAACTGTCTGTTTTTTCAAGAAAGGTTGATAAAAAATTCATTCTCTACTCAAGAGCATTGACAATTACTTTTGGATTATTATATCTGCAACTTACTGATCACAGCAGCATACTGTGAGATGTAGATACCATTTTTACGCAGGGGTTTTCTGAGACCTGAAAATTATTTCAAGTGTTCCTTCAGGGCAAGGAGGTTGAGAAAGGCTGACTTAGAGCATTTACACAACTATCTGGCTCACACAGGGAACAATGTGAACATAGAACATAGAAACTTCCAGTAAATTCTGGTAAGATGTTGGCATGTTTGGATGCAGTGGCCTCTCAGGGGCTAACCAAAGATCTTTTCTGAACATCTTTTTTACAATCATGGGACAATAATGCTGGACATTAAGAAATTCAGGTACTGCAGGCCTACGCCATCAGTGAGCTGCTTGTTGGCGGATGAGCTGCAGGAGCTGGATACGGCGTGGACCATGTTACTGCCTGCTACAGGAAGGCATCGCAGTCGGTGTTCAAAGGTGGTGTTGCTCTTGCGATAGTAAGATCCTGCTGGATGTTGATAATATAAAATACTGCAAGTCTGTTCCCCTATGTACTGGCGAGACAGATGGCAGCCACGTGGCCTCTGTTGTGGTGAGGACAAGGCCTCAAGCAGTGGACTTGCATGTTGCAATAGTCCAGGAGAGGGGATGCTTGAGGTAGTGTAGCATGGCATCCATGCTGGGTTGGGTTCTGTCCCTCCCATCGGTGCTGCCCTCCAGTGTCCGATCAGAGGATGACAAGCTGGATTGCATTCATGCGTGTGTACTTTCATCTGCAGACTGCTGAGGGCTTGTTCTTACCGATAACACTCATGCACCAACAATTTACAGGACACGTATGTCACTCAGAGACTTGGGCTATATATAATTTCCTCCAATCAACCCTCATGTTAGCTATTTCTGCCCTGGGAAAAGGTCTCTGGCTATCCACTCAATCCATTCCTTCTATTGTCTTGTACACTTCAGATGAAACCTCACAATGGGGAAAAAAAGTTAAATAATATAAACCATCCTTTGCAATCTAACCATATGTAACTTCTGGAACTACCAGACTGGTTGATTCTTAGCTGCTCTCTGGAACGAGCCAGTCAGTTCAGGAAACAATTAGCAACTAGCAAATATAAAAAATATGACTCCCTCCTGCAGTGGGGCAAAGCTTGAGAGGGAAAAAGAATAAGAATTACATTCTTCTCCAATACTCCACTGCATTGGACCAGTCACCAAAATTGGTTACATACTGTATGTGTGAGCAGGGTTCACCGAGCGGAAAACACACAGATCCTGTTGAATTGGGGGGGGGGGGGGGGGAGGGAGGGGAAAGACTTGATGGTGATGGGTTTAGCTTGAGTAAACAGAGAGACGTGAATGGTAAATGACTGGGGAACGTAGATGCAAAGTAACTGGTAAGAGGTGAGGGAATGAGGAGGAGGAGGAGAACGAGGGTTGAAAATTGAATTTATTTAAGATGCAGAGAGGTTATGATCTTGATTTCACAGCTTGGAAGAATCCAAACAGGGATTTGATATAGAAAGTGGAGAATTAGAACTGGCTGGGTTGCTTTACAAAGAGCCAGCATGAACTCAAACGGGAGAGTAACTTACTATAGAACATACCAATTCTGTGCAGTACTCTGTCCTGCAGCAGATAACAAACATGGTACTGTTTCACTTAGCTAACCAAAGAAATTATTTACTTATTTATTTAGAGATACAGCATAGAATCTGCTCTTCAAGCCACACCCCCGCAGCCACCGTCGGTAACTCTGATTTAACACTAACCTAATCACTGAACAAATTACAATGACCAATTGACCCACCCGGTACACCTTTGGGTGGTGGACCCAGGGAAAACCTCCACATTCCCTGGCAGGAAGTACAGAGATTCCTTACAGAGGATGCTGGGATTAACTCTGAACTCCAGCGCCCAAAGGTGTAATAACCTCAGCTAACTGCTATGCTACTGTTGCACCCAATTATGTCCAATATGCAATAGGCTGTTGGTCCCCTTGGAGATTATGAATAATTCTCTGCTTAGCACATCTGAATTTGTGAGTGGGATTTTTTCTGTTCAGCTTTCGGATTTCCAATTAGCAGATTTCAGCATTCCTTTAAAATAGCAGGGTTAAAACTAATCCCAGGGGGAAAATTCCTTTGTGCCTGAGGTAACTTTCCTAAAACAAAGAGACAACTTCAATGCAACCACTCCTGGGAAGATCAAGTATCAAGTATTTGGTTCCTGACATTGAAAAAGAGATTTGAAACCTTAGCCCTTCTTGCAGGCTGCTGCAGGCTACTTGCATGGACGCTCTGTGTCAGCTGTCGAGGTGGAATCCATGTCCTGGCTGATGCCAGCTGACAACATTCAGCAGTTCAAAGGTGATTACCTCATGGTCTTGGCTTTACACTCTTACAAAAATCAGATTAGAAAAAAGATTTCCATTTACATAGTGCATTGGAGCATATCAAGGCATTCCTGTCCTTCTCTTTATGTTTACTCAGTTTGCTGGTCTTTCTATAGATGATACTATATTTAGGATAGATAAAGGGGATGCAATGGATGTTGTATACTTGGACTTTCAGAGGGCCTTTGACAAGGTGCCACACATGAGGCTGCTTACCAAGTTAAGAGCCCATGGTATTACAGGAAAGTTACTAACATGGTTAGAGCATTGGCTGATTGGTGGGAGGCAGTGATTGGGAATAAAAGGATCCTTTTCTGGTTGGCTGTCAGTGACTAGTGATGTTGTGCAGGAAACAGGTGGGATGCAGAAAGACTTGGACAGATTAGGAGAATGGGCAAGTAAGTGGCAAATGAAATACAATGTTGGAAAATGCATAGTCATGCACTTTGGTAGTAGAGATAAATGTGCAGACTATTTTCTAAATGGGGAGAAAATCCAGGAATCTGAGATACTCTTGGGAGTCCTTGTGCAGAACACCCTGAAGGTTAACTTGCAGGTTGAATTGGTGGTGAGAAAGACAAATGCCATGTTAGCATTCACTTCAAGAGGTCTAGAATACAAGAGCAGGGATGTGATGCTGAGGCTTTATAAGACACTGGTGAGGCCTCACCTTGAGTATTGTGAACAGTTTCAGGCCCCTTATCTTAGAAAAGTTGTGTTGATATTGGAGAGGGTCCAGAGGAGGTTCACAAGGATGATTTCAAGAATGAAAGGATTATCATAAGAAGAACATTTGATGGTTCTGGGTCTGGACTTGCTGGAATTCAGAAGGGTGAGGGGGGATCTCATTGAAACTTTTCAAATGTTGAAAAGACCGGACAGAGTAGTTGTGGAAAGGATGTTTCCCGTGGTGGGAGAGTTTAGAACAAGAGGGCACAGCCTCAGGATAGAGGGGCACCCTTTCAAAACAGATGTGGAGAAATTTCTTTAGTCAAAGGGTGGTGAATTTCTGGAATTTGTTGCTACGTGCAGCTGTGGAGACAAGGTCATTGGGTGTATTTAAGGCAGAGATTTATAGGTTCTTGATTGGACATGGTATCAAATGTTATGGGGAGAAGGGCGGGAAATAGGGTTGAGGAAGAGAAGAAAAAAGGATCAGCCATGATTGAACGGTGGAGCAGACTCAATGGGCCAGATGGCCTAATTCTGCTCCTATGTCTTATGGTTTTATGGATACACTGTTGCCTCCATTCCCTTTCAGGAAATTTCATTTAATTTATTTATTTTTACTTATTGAGATACAGCGCAGAACATGCCCTTCTGACCCAACGAGCCACACTGCCCAGCAACCCCCGATTTAACCCTAGCCTAATCACAGGACAATTTTAAATGATCAATTAACCTACTAACTCGTACATCCTTGAAATGTGGGCGGAAACTGGAGTACCCAGAGGAAGCCCACATGCACAGGGGAAGAACTTACAAATTTCTTACAGACGGCATTGGGACTGAACTCTGAACTGCGACACTTCAAAGTAAATTTTATTATCAAGGTATGCATACGTCACCATTTACAGCCCTGAGATTTACTTCTTATGGCGTGCTCAATGAACCTCTAGGATAATAACCATAACAGAATCAATGAAAGACTGCCCAACTAGGGTGTTCCACCAGAGTGCAGAAGATAACAACTGTGCAAATACATAAAGTGGAAATATTATTAATAAAAAGCTAATCCATAAGTACAGAGGACATGAGATGAAGAGTCCTTGAAATAGATTATGGGACCATTTCAATGATGGGGTGAGAGAGGTTGAGTGAAGTTATCCCCTTTTATTCAAGTGCCTGATGGTTGAGGAGTGGTGACTGTTCCTGAACCTGGTGGTGTGAGTTCTGAGACTCTTGTACCTTATTCCCGATGTCAGCAGTGAGAAGGGAGTATGTCCTGGGTGGTGGGGGTCCCCGGTGAAGAATACTGTTTTCCTGTGACTGTGTACACTATTCCAGTTTAAATTGACATCCTCAGAGTCACTGGATCTCAACTCTGCAGCTCCTAAGCAATCTCCCTGTCTAATAATACTCATTATTTTTTGAACTGGTAATTTTTTTCCTGAAATCGTAACTGTACGTACTATTCATGCTATGTGCTCTTGGTAATATGTTTCGCACCTTAAACCTGGAGGAACCCTGTTTTATTTGGTTATATTCATGTGCGGTTAAATGATAACTAAACTTGACCTTTAACTACATGGATGGCAGGGGTATGGAGAGCAGGTTGATGACACTAGTCTGAATAATAGTTCAGTCTGGACTAGATGGGCCGAAGGGCTTGCTTCAGTGCTGTAGTGTTCTATGATTGTGTGACCGCACAAATGATGATGTAATCATGCCCCCAAAATATATTTCAGGGATTTGGAATCTGAGGTAGTTTTTTCCAAGGAGATCAAGCATTCATTTCTGAAGCTGATTTGATGACTTATCAATGCATATTCAGTAGAGATGACAGCAACCGAACTGGACTTTACTCCTGAGGTTTAGAGTAAGGTGACTCATGCAGGTTGGTAAAATTCACTTGAACTGTTCACAGCCTTCAATTAAATTTGTTATTTGTGGAAGTCCAGCTCTTATCCTGTGAGAATAGATTTGTATGTAGTTATTGAGTTACCATTGCAATTAAGTTCAAGATTACAGCAACAAGATAATAAGCTGCATAATCAAGCGTGTTCCGGCTTGAATTTGCGCATTCACTGGATAGAGGAGCCAATGTTTATTATCCTGAGCAAACCTACAACAAAACTAATCAGTTCAAACACTTAAATATGTTTTTGCAGAAGGTTGTAAATCTAGTCAGCTCCATCTTGGGAACTAGCCTACAAAGTACCCAGGACATCTTTAGGGAGTGGTGTCTCAGAAAGGCAGCGTCCATTACTAAGGACCCTCAGCACCCAGGACATGCCCTTTTCTCACTGTTACCATCAGGTAGGAGGTACAGAAGCCCGAAGGCACACACTCAGCGATTCAGGAACAGCTTCTTCCCCTCTGCCATCCGATTCCTGAATGGACATTGAACCCACGAACACTATCTCACTTTTTTAATATATATTATTTCTATTTATACATGATTTTTAATCTATTCAATATACATATATGGTAATTTATTTATTTTTTCTTCTATATTATGTATTGCATTGAACTGCTGCTACTAAATTAACAAATTTCACGTCACGTGCCAGTGATAATAAACCTGATTCTGATTCTTGCATCCTTTTAATTTCATCCCATCCACCACTTTCTTATCACCAGTAGCCTGCTTCCAATCCAAAGGCAGAGACAATTTTTTAATTAAAAAAAGCTAACACTTAACACCCATCATTATCTACTCTTGTGATAACTTCTATTCAGAAAGCTTGCAGTCTGCACAATGAAGTACTCCCACGTATCGTTGACCCAGTAACAATGCGGATGGCAACACATATACAAATTGGAATAATAGGTGACTTTGAGGAAAGGGAAATGACAATGGGTAGGAAAACTGAACATACAAGAAATTGCAAATGTAACAGAAGTGGTAACATAATGTGCAAGTTCTGTTTTACAGAACTTTATGAACACTGTACTTATATATTCAATGTAACCTACCAGCCTTCTCCTTCCCACCCTCCTCCCCACCTTCCTTTTAGGGCCTCTGCCCCTTCCCTCTTCAGTCCTGACGAAAGGTTCCAGCCCGAAATGTCGACTGATCGTTTCCACGGATGCTGCCCGAACTGCTGAGTTCCTCCAGCATGCTGTGAGTGTTGCTTTGACCCCAGCACCTGCAGATTATTTTGTGTTTATAATTCAATGTAATATTGTTTCCTAAAGTTGTTATAGCCAGGGTGTTAGTACGGATAAGATCCCACTACCTATTAAATGCTCCCAATGGTATACTCCTCAAATAGCCTCTGACAACCAAGTCCAGCTCCTGAACTTCACAGGTGGTTTAGCGACTAAGCACAGCAGAACCATTTCCATTGAAAGGAGAAGGGGGAAGGGCAGATTACTGGCACCTTAAAACCAGACACTTTGGGCAGGTGGGATTCATCTGCCTTGGTTGGTAGCTTACCCAGGAGAAGGAAAGTTCTGATCTCCTACCTCGACTGTCTTGGGCTATACCCAATCACGGTGAAAACTTCGGGAGTAAACCCTGAGAAAAAATCCAGAACTGGAGTCCCTAAGATAGCCTACTCTGAATTCAACACTGAATAGGCAACTCGTGTGATGCTGCTGGTGCCAAACTGTATCAGTCTCCACTTCTCTTTTGGATTCATCAGCTGTGTGGAGTGCGAAAGCCTGATGCATGGGCAGCAGCTAGGACAGAGCATCATGGTTGACCCACGACCAACAGAGGGTCTCAAGGTAATGTTTTAGTCAATCTCTTGTGGACTGCCAGAACAACACCAGGACTGTTGTTCCTTCCAGGTGAGGAGACACTCCACCTGTGAGTCGGCTGGGGTGATATACTGCGTCCGTTGCTCTTGGTGCTGCCTTCCATATATTGGCGAGACCTGATGCAGGCTGGGAGACCGCTTTGCTGAACACCTACGCTCTGTCCGCCAGAGAAAGCAGGATCTCCCAGTGGCCACACATTTTAATTCCACATCCCATTCCCATTCTGACATGTCTATCCACGGCCTCCTCTACTGTAGAGATGAAGCCACACTCAGGTTGGAGGAACAACACCTTATATTCTGTCTGGATAGCCTCCAACCTGATGGCATGAACATTGATTTCTCTAACTTCCGTTAATGCCCCTCTTCCCCTTCTTAACCCATCCCTTATTTACTTATGTATTGTTTTTTATTTTTCCCCTTTCTTTCTCTCTCTTTTTCCCCCTCTGTCCCTCTCATTATATCTTCCTCCGGTGCTCCCCTCCCCCTTTCCTTCTCCCCTCCCCCTTTCCTTCTCCCCGGGCCTCCTGTCCCATGATCCTCTCGTATCCCTTTTGCCAATCACCTGTCCAGCTCTTGGCTCCATCCCTCTCCCTCCTGTCTTCTCCTGTCATTTTGGATCTCCTCCTACCCCTCCCGCTTTCAAATCTCTTACTAGCTCTTCTTTCGTCCTGACGAAGGGTCTCGGTCCGAATCGTCGACTGTACCTCTTCCTAGAGATGCTGCCTGGCCTGCTGCGTTCACCAGCATTTTGTGTGTGTGACAGGATTGTAATGGTAAATTACTTCCATTTTCACCTCCCTTGGTACATTGAATTCTTGTTTTGCTTTGCATGCAATTCATACAGATCATTCATTGCAACCACACACTCTTGGCTTTTCCTGAAGGTCCTCTCTGGGAATTTTCATTGGAACAAACAGCAAGCGGAAGAGCCAACGTGGTGTGACAGCTCCCATTAATCATAAATTGAAAGAATCATGAAAACTTAATTTTCAGTGCTGGAGAGGTGACTGTGTAGTAAATAAAGTAAATCATATCATTAAAATCTGGGTTACACTGGGATGGAAAAGCAGCTTCAGGGGTGCTTAGTTGGCATTATTTCATCTATTTCAGTTCTATCTCAGATGTGTAGTGAAGCTTCTGGATGAACTGGGGTACTGACAGCAACTTTCTGATGTCCCCATTAAACCCATCAGAATCAGCTCATTTAATTTGCCTGAGAATTATTGGTCTCACTAATATTTCTACAGCACGTGTCTGAATGACTGGCGTCCTGTTGCACCCACCTCAATAATAAGCAAATGCTTCGAAAGGCTGGTCAAGGACTACGTCTGCAGCATGATACCACCCACACTGGACCCCCTACAATTTGCCTACTGACTCAACCGATTGACAGATGCTACACAGCTCTACACACTGTCCTTACACACCTGGAGAAGAGGGATGCTTATGTGAGAATGCTGTTCTTGGACTACAATTCAGCATTTGACACCATAAATCCCTCCAGGCTTAACAAGAAGCTCAGAGACCTCAGCCCTCACCCTGCCTTGTGTAGCTGGATCCTGGACTTCCTGTCGGATCGCCGGCAGGTGGTAAGAGTGGGCTCCCTCACCTCTGCCCCTCTGCCCCTCAACACAGGTGCCCCTCAGAGCTGTGTACTAAGCCCTCTTCTTTTCTCTCTGTATACTCATAACTGTGTCGGCGCATGACCAAGTGGTTAAGGCGTCGGTCTAGCGATCTGAAGGTCGCTAGTTTGAGCCTCAGCTTAACCACACAGTGCTCTGCGATGACACCGGTGCCAAGCTGTATTGACCCTAGTGCCTTTCCCTTGGACAACATCGGTGGTGTGGAGAGGGGAAACTTGCAGCATGGGCAACTACCGGTCTTCCATACGACCTTGCCCAGGCCTGCGCCCTGGGAACCTTCCAAGGCGCAAATCCATGGTCTGACGAGACTAGCGGATGTCTATTATTACCCATGACTGTGTCACTATCCACAGCTCCAAACTGCTAATCAAATTTGTTGATGACACCACACTGATTGGCCTAATCTCAAACAATAATGAGATGGCCTACAGAGAAGAAGTCATCACTCTGACACAGTGGTGTCAAGAAAACAACCTCTCCCTCAATGTCACAAAAACAAATCAACTGTTTGAGGATTACAGGAGGAATGGAGACAGGCTAACCCTTATTGACATCAATAGATCTGGGGTTGAGAAGGTGAATAGCTTTAAGTTCCTCGGTATACACGTCACTGAGGATCTCACGTGGTCTGAACATACCGGCTGTGTGGTGACCTCAGACACGGTTGAAGAAATTTTGTATGGACCCCCAAATCCTAAGAATTTTCTGTAGGGGCAAAATTGAGAGCATCCTGACTGGCTGCATCACTGGCTGGTATGGGAACTGTACTTCCCTCAATCGCAGGACTCTGCAGAGAGTGATGCAGACAGCCCAGCACATCTGTAGATGTGAATTTCCCACTGTTCAGGGCATTTACAAAGACAGATATGCAAAAAGGGCCCAAAGGATCATTGGGGACCGAAGTCATCCTAACCACAGATTGTTCCAGCTGCTACCACCCGTGAAATGGTACCGTAGCATAAAAGCCAGGACCAACAGACTCCGGGACAGCTTCTTCCACCAGGCCATCAGACTGATTAACTCACGCTGACACAACTGTATGTCTATGCTATATTGACTATTCTGTTCATAATACTTATTAGAAATCACTGTGAATTGCACATTGCACATTTAGATGTAGACATAGCATAAAGACTTTCACTCCTCATGTATATGAAGGATGTAAGTAATAAAGTCAATTCAATTCAATCAGTCCTCATGCGATTACTTAAGGCTAGAATTTGTACACGTCCTGCACATTTGAAATGAATTGCTGAACTCAACTGTAGGTTAGACTACAGCTGAGAAACAAGGCTTTCTTTGACTGACAATCTTCTAAGTGAATTTACTATTGAAGTACATATGTGTTACCATATACAACCCTGAGATACATTTTCTTGCAGGCATTCACAGTAGATACAGAGAAATACCATAGAATCAATGGAAAATTACTCACAACAAAACAATCAACCAATGTGCAAAAGACAACAAACTGTACAGATACAAAAAGAAAATAATAACAAAAATAAATAATATAGAGAATATGAGATGAGGACTCCTTGAAAGAGAGTCCACAGGGTGTGGGAACAGTTCAGTGTTAGGGTGAGTGAAGTTATCCCCTCTGGTGATAACTCAGCCATCAATAGGGAGTTGGGGGATGTCACTAAGCTGGTAAATTCCAAGACACAAGTCATTGTAATATGGCTCTTCAAATCATTTAGTTCCTTAAAGAAATAGAGAAGCATGTAGAAAGTCTTAAACATCCTTAGTGCATGAATCATGATGGAAAATAGAGAAAGCTTCCCTATTTTTTTTAAAAAACAGGACCTGTGTAGCTGCCAATTGTTTTAACTCAATAGTTGTCTATGGCTGTTGACAAAGTGAGCAATGTCTGGCAGAAGCAAGGCTACGAGTGAACACCTCAGGAGACCTATTTGACTAGCTTTGAAATATGTTTGTCTATGAAGAAGTTCGACTGAGAATCAATGGAGGAAAATATTATAAATGTAACTTAAAACATCAACAGTGTAACAGTGTGCATTATTCAAAAGATTTTTGAAATTCTGGATCAAACAAATCACTGAAGGTTTCTCGACAGCTATGGCAGGGGATGAATGCTGTCACCTCCTACAAAGAAAAACCAAACGAAATATGTGACAACAAGGTTTTGATCCCAGATGAGCTCAATACCTTTTACACTCACTTTGACTGATAAAACATGGAGGCTCCTTCACAAACTCCCAGTCCCCGATGACACTGTGAATTCAGTCTCAGAGGCTGATGTGAGAGCATCCTATATGGGAGTGAACCCACAGAAAGCATCTAGCCCTGACGGGGTACCTGGCCGAGCACTGAAGACCTGTGCTAATCAGTTGGCCGGACTGTTCACTGAAATCTTTAACCTCTCACCAGCAGTCCGAGGTAACCAACTGCTTCAATCAGGCTTTGGTTATACCGGTGCCCAAGAAGCAAGTAGTAACCTGCCTCACTGACTATTGTCCTCTAGCACTTACATCCACGGTGATGAAACATATCAACTCCTGCCTGAAGAGTGAATTGGATCTACCAGAGCAACAGGCTCACAGCAGATGCCATTTCACTGGCTCTTCACTCAACCCTGTAACATCTGGACAGTGAAGATGTACACATCAGATTGCTCTTCATTGACTATAGCTCTGCATTCAACACTGTCATCCCTCAAAACTAATCAATAAGCTCTAAGAGGTAGGCCTCTGGGTGTAATTGGATCCTGGATTTTCTCACTTACAGACTCCATACAGTTCAGATTGGCAACTACATCACTTCCACAACCACCATCAACACAGGTCCACCATAAGACTGTGATTAGCCCCCTGCTCTACTTGCTTTATATCCATGACTGTGAGGCTAAGTACATATATTTAAGTTTGTTGATGACACCACTGTTAAGGGATAAATCAAAGGTGGTGACAAATCAGCATAGAGGAGGGAGATTGAAAATCTGACTGAATGGTGCCACAACAACAACCTCTCAGTCAATGTCAGCAAAACCAAGGAGCTGATTATTGACCACAGGAGGAAGAAACCAGAGGTCTATCAGCCACTCCTCATCGGGGGAGCTTTTCATTTAGGCATCTGTTAGTCTCGTGAGACCATGGATTTGCGCCTTGGAAGGTTTCCAGGGCGCAGGCCTGGGCAAGGTTGTACGGAAGACCAGCAGTTGCCCATGCTGCAAGTCTCCACCGATGTTGTCCAAGAGAAGGGCATTAGGACGCATACAGCTTGGCACCGGTGTCGTCGCAGAGCAATGTGTGGTTAAGTGCCTTGCTCAAGGACACAACACACTGCCTCAGCCGAGGCTCGAACCAGCAACCTTCAAATCCCTAGATCAACGCCTTAACCACTTGGCCACGTGCCAACAGGGGATCAGAGGTGAAGAGAGTCAGCAATTTTAAATTCCTCAGCATTACCATTTCAGAGGATCTGTCCTGGGTCCAGCACAGAAATGGCATTACAAAGAGGCACAGCAGCACCTCTACTTTCTTAGATTCTGCATGTCATCTAAAACTTTGACAAACTTCCATAGATCCACAGGAAGCAGCAATGCTCAACAAAAAGTAATGGATCCAGCCCAGTCCATCACAGGAAAAGGCCTCCCTACCACTGAGCTCATCTACAAGGAGCACTGTCACTGAAAAGCAGCATGTATCATTAAAATAAAAACCTACTATCAAGGCCATGCTCTCCTCTTGCTGCTGCTGTCAAGAAGGATGTACCATCAGGTTCAGAAACAGTTATTACTACTCAACCATCAGGCTCTTGAACCAGTAGGGATAACTTCACTCACCCACTCACTTTCAAGGATACTACACATAAATATGTTTTCAATATTTATTTCTTATTTATTATTATTTTGTTTTTGTTTCTTTTTGTATTTGCAGTTGGTTGTCTTTTGCACATTGGCTGTTTGCCTTTATTATAAGTGACTATTCATCAATTCTGCTGTACTTCTTGTATTTACTGTGAATGACCACAAGAAAATGATAATAATAAATGAATAAGGAAATAAATAATACTGAGAATATAATGAGGCCAACTCATGCTGGAGGAGGAACACCTCACATTCCATCTCAGTAGCCTCCAACTTAATAGCATGAACATCCATTTTTCTAACTTCCAGTAATTTCCTTCCCTCTCCCCCCTTCACTCTTTTATCATTTTTCATTATGGTTACCCTCTCATTCCGACTCTTCTCCTCACCTACCCATCACTTCCTTTTGATTCCCCTCCTCCTTCCATTTCTTCCATAGTCCACGGTCCTCTCCTGTTGGATTCCTTCTTCTTCAGCCCTTCATCTCTTCCACCTATCCCCTCCCAGCTTCTTCCTTCATTCTGCCTCGCACACTCACTCACCTTCCCCCTCTCAACTGGTTCCACCTATCACCTACCAGCTTCTGCTCCTTCTCTTCACTTCTAGCTTCTTATTCTGGCTTCTTTCCCCTTCCCTTCTGTCCTGATGAAGGGTCTTGACCTGAAACATCAACTGTACTCTTTCCCATAGACGCTGCCTGGCCTGCTGAGTTCCCCCAGCATTTGTGTCTGTGTTGCTACACCGGGCTGTGAAAGTTGCTGCAAAAACTGAATGGTTGAACATTTAATGCCGTCACAAGACCAATAGTGGCCATCAGCATTCCTGATCTGTTGAAGTTTTTTGGAAGTTCTGTAAGATAGGAAGTTCTAAGCTTTAGACTAAGTGATAATAATGGAAAACCAATGCATTTCCTATCCATCACAGTCCAATCCACGATGGGTAAAGCTATCCTCTCCTTTGAGCACATCTACACAAAACACTGTCATGGGAAAGCAGCATCCATCAATGGCCCCCACCATCCAGCCCATGCTCTCCTCCAGACAGGAGGTACAGGAGCCCTAGGTCCCACACCGTCAGGTTCAGGAGCAGTTATTGTGCTTCAACCATCAGGCCCAGAATCAGTGTGGATAACTCCTCAAATCATGTTCTCAGTATTGTTATTTCTTTATTAATTTATTATTATTTGTGTAGTTTGTCTTCATTTGCACATTGGTTGCTTCTCAGACTTTGTTTATAGTTTTTCACTGATCCTATTGTATTTCTTTCTACCGTGAATGCCTGCAGGAAAATGAATGTCAGGGTGGTTTCTGGTTACATACACATACTTTGATATATAAATTTATCTTGAACTTGTCACATTGTGTGAGCCAGGATGGGGAACAAGAAAAGGCTTCATCGTCAAGGTGAAGGTACTTTAAGGTTGAAGGTGCTTGGAAGTAGGTACAGTATGTCAGGGGTAAGTTTTTTTACAGAGAGAGTGGTGAGTGCGTGGAATGGGCTGCTGGTGACGGTGGTGGAGGCGGATATGATAGGGTCTTTTAAGAGACTCCTGGATCAGTACATGAAGCTCAGAAAAATAGAGGGCTATGGGTAACCCTAGGTAATTTCTAAAGTACGTGTTCGGCACAGCATTGTGGACCAAAGGGCCTGTATTGTGCTATAGGTTTTCTATGTTTCTATATCACTCCAGGGCGTAGGCAGCTGTGAACAAACAATCTATATCACACTTTAGGAGAACTCACCTCTCTTCCATCCACACCCAGATTTTAAAAAAATTAATGTGATAAACAAGTCTGAGAAAGTATGAGACAGGAACAGGCCATTCTATGCAAAGGGTCCACATTTACCCTTCATTCCTGCATATGGTTACAAATACTTTCCACCCTCTTTTTATACTGACTGTTATCAGCATGAATTCAAGCACATACACGATCAAGATCAACCAATCTTGTTCAAATAACTTTGATGATACCTCATAATATTCATAACTGTCAGCCTGTACCCACTCGCACTCACAACCGGTGTACTGTACCAGTATACCAAATACCTAAACAACACGGTACACTACTAACCAGGTCAGGCAGCATCTACTGAAAGGAAGAAAGAGTCAGTGTTTTGGACCTAGGTCTGATGAAGGGTCTTGGCCCAAAATATCGACTCTTTCTTCATAATAATCGACATTGCCTGACCTACTGAGTTCATTCGCATTTTTTGTGTTACTGCAGATTTGCAGCATCTGCTGAATCTCTTGTGTTTACACTACTGATGTCTTTTCCGAGAATCACTTCAATCAAGGACTTCATTTAAAAACTAATTTCTGCACCAATTCATTCTTTCCTACAGTCTGAGAAAGGTCTCTGGTTGTCCTTTTCTGATGAAGTTAGCTGGGGTTTTGGAATATCAAATTGTATAATCCCTACGTGTAATTTCACCGTGTCAGCCATGGCTGAGTAAGTGGCATTCTCCACAGTCAATCACACTCTACTTTTAGGCACACTGGTGCAGTACTCAACGAGTGTTGCATTGCTGGTAATATCAGCTTTCACCCGAGTTAGCAAACCAATGCTTCGTTTACTCTCTTGTAGAGGATGACATGCCACCACTTTTTGAAGAGAAGAATAAATTCCCCTCAACTCTGCAAAACAAAACAGATAACCAGTAATAAACCCAAGAGGTGCTGTAAGTCCAGAGCAACACACACAAAATGCTGGGGGTATCCAGCAGGTCAGTTTGCATCAGTGGAGGAGAATAAACAGTTAATGTTTCGGACTCAGATCCTTCATCAGGACCAATATTTACCACATGCATGACATTGTGTGGAATATTGAAAGCCTTTCTTATATTTTGTGACGACAAACCAAGTTATCAGAAGATTGATGCTGATGAGAGAGATAAGGGAGACAATGGAGAAACATTCAAAATGCTAATAAGAGAGAAGAGAGAGATTAATGAAAAGAGACACAGTTCTGAGTATTGACAGACCGGTTGCTTTGAACCTGAACTGTTTGAAGTTTGATGGACAGGTGATACCCCAGCAGGGGGATAAAAAGAACAGGTTCGCTAAGGCACGACACACACCATGAGATCACGAGATAACGAGACCCTGGAAGAGCGGTGTGCCCCCACAAGTTGGTAGGAGTTTGGAGGTCTGGTTTCGGGAACCGACCATAGACGCACAGGGTGAAAAGGTACGATCGGTGGGAACCTGGTGTGTGTGTCCGCCCTTGCCTGGGTGCCACGTTCACCACGGAGGAACGGTCGTATCTGGAACGGAAGGGTCACAGTCGGTGACCACAGAAGACATTAAAAGGGTTTGCCCGAAAGCTAACTGCGAAGAACATCAAAGGTCTGTCTGAATCCGATTTGCATATTATCTCCCTCTCTCTCTCTCCAACGGCACAACAGCGATTACTGAGAACTGTACTAAGCTGAACTGAACTCTGCGTCACTTGAGACTGATCATTTTACCCCTAGACTGTGATACAGCTTGATTGATTCCTATTACCCTAGTTCTGTGTACATGTGTGTTTTATCATTGCTAACCTGTTGCATTTATATCCTTATGATTAGAGTAATGTGTTACTTATTTCTTTAATAAAACTTTATTAGCCTCTGTTGAACCAGACTCCAACTAAGTGGTCCATTTTTGCTGGTTTGGCAACCCAGTTACGGGGTACGTAATAATTTCAACAACAAATGCACCTTACACATTGCAAACCTCTGATGTGTTAGAGAATATTCTGTGAAAAGCAAGACCATCTACAATGGAAGCATTTCTCTTATCCTCACCTTTACAACTTGCTGCTGCTACCCATTGTAATCAATGAACTTTTACTTCAAATATTACCAAGCTTCATTATCATGAGCAAATTCCTGATTCCAGAGAGGGTAGCCACATAACATCTCTAGCCTCAGTGTGGTCTGTGTGCCTGATATTTTAAGAATGCAAAGCAAGCTATAGTCAGGAATAAAAGCAGAAACGGCAGGAAATACTCAACGGGTCATGTAGCATCTGTAGAAAGAGAAGCAGCCAACTTTTGGGTCTGTGACACTCTATCAGAACTGGGTAGAAGAGGTGAGAGTTAGCTTTCATTAAGATAACTAACTTGTATTTCTCCATTTGCCAGTTTTGATAAAAGATCGTTGACCAAAACAGTTGGCCGTTTCTTTTTCCACAGATACTGCCTGACCTGTCTTACCAGCATTTTCTGTCTTTGTTTCAGATTTCCAGCACCTGCAACTTTTTTTTTTATTTTCATGGTCAAGAATGGAGTCACATTATCTTAGCAATTATATCAATTGTGGTGTATTATTTAAATTTTTAATAGTGGTAATTAATTAGACCATAAGACATAGGAGCAGAATTAGGCCATTTGGCCCATTGAGTCTGCTCTGCCATTTCATCATGGCTGATTTATTATCCTTCTCAACCTCATTCTCCTGCCTTCTCCCTATATTCTTTGACATCCTTACTATTCCAGAACCCATCAACCTCCACTTTAAATATACCCAATGACTTGGCCTCCACAGCCATCTCTGGCAATGAATTCCACAGATTCACCAGCTTCTGGCTAAAGAGATTTCTTCTCATCTCTTTTCTAAAGGGACATCCTTATATTCTGAGGCTGTGCCCTCTGATCCTAGACTCACCCACTACGGGAAACGTACTCTCCACAACCACCCTATTTGGGCCTTTCAGTATTTGATGGATTTCAATGAGATCCCCCCTCATTCTTCTAAACTCCAATGAGTACAAACCCAGAGCCATCAAAACTCCTTATATTTTATCCCTTTCATTCCAAAATCATTTAATAGGGAAAGCTAACAAAATGCTAAGTCCATTTGACTTTCCTTATACTATCTAGATTCTCATAAGTCATGTAAGATTAATGGAATTAACCCAATCCAAAGCCACTCTTTGTTCAGTTTTGGGTGTGGAGGTTCAAATTATTTCTACAGACCCATACAAGATAGAAATGTGCCAAACAAGAGAAAATCTGCAGTTGCTGGAAATCCAAGCAACACATGCAAAATGCTGGAGGAACTCAGCAGGCCAGGCAGCATCTATGGAAAAAAGGACAGTCGGCATTGTGGGCCAAGACCCTTTGGCAGGACTAGAGAAAAAAAAAGATGAGGAGTAGATTTAAAAGGTGGAGGAGGGGAGAGAGAAAACAAGGTGATAGGTGATATCTGGAAGAGGAGGGATGAAGAAAATAGCTGGGAAGTTGGTGAAAGAGATACAAGGCTGGAGAAGGGGGAGTCTGATAGGAGAGGACAGAAGGCCACAAAAGAAAGGGGGGGGGGGAGGAATGCCAGAAGGAAATGAACCAACCATTTAAATACTTTTCAACATCTATGTAATTTTTGCACAAGTTTCTTTAAAGCTTTCGATGAGCAGAAAGCCTGAAAGAGGGATTTTAAATTTACAATTGTTTCAACTAAAAAAAATTTAACCTTTGTAACAAATCATTTGGAAAGGGTTTGTAATGGTTCTCTGGAGATCTTCACTCTCGCTGGCAGCCTGCTTGCACATTATCTAGCCAGGAGACAGTCACAAGTAAATGCATTAGCCATTTCCTGAATAAGAAACGACTTCCAAGTCTGTCTGAAAGAAGTGAAATAAAATCCTCAGTTGAAGCACATGCAAAGTGATGGATTCATAAAACAAGGCTGGCACATCTAGCTTCCCACTGATTCCTTTACAATTAGTAAAGTTATAATTAAGGCATTTTTGTCAAAAGAAAATGTTTGGTAAACACCTGAGTTCATTGACATGTACAAGCAGCGCCAGCTATTTGAAGACACCTATATAGTAAGGCTAGCCAAGAATGATCATGGATGGTCACCCTGGAAACCTTCCCAGCCAACATTCAAGTCTCAGTGAGTCAGGTTGAAGCCCGACCCATTACAGTGCAGAGCTCCTTAAAACAGATGGTCAATGGAAGGCAGAAACAGCCACTACATTTTGTTCCAAAATTCCAGACCATTACAATCTAAAGGAGATAAGATTCTGCTCAAAAAGCAGAGTGAAGGCACACAAAGGAGAGTGCAAGTCTTGTGTTTACATAGTACATTTCACAATCTCAGGATGGCCCAAAAAACTTCACTGTCAATTAATTTCACCTGGAATATATCCAGTGTTATAATGTAGGACAAGTTCAGCAAATTTGTGCATGATGAGATAAACATCAGGATATTTTGTTCTTTCTGTGATGCTGGTTGAATGATGAACTGAGAGGAGAACAATCACACTCTACAATAGATGTTACTGGTCTCCTAATTACTTGTATCTAATCAAGGATTACCAGTGAGAGGGGGAGAGGGAGATCAGCAAAGGGCTACCATGGATTTGATGCAAGAGCAGAGATTAAGCAAACTGAGCCTGTAGTCTTAAATACTGAGACATCAAGATTGTTTGTTGTCATTGCCAGTGCACAAGTGTAAAGGAGAACAAAATCATAGTTATTTCAGATCTGATGCAGCACCAAAAATACACAAGAACAGCATAATAATAAAAAACACAATAAGCATAAATATATAGGATAGCTTATATACGTAGATTAATTGTATGTCCATAAAGTGATGTTAGGTGCAGGAGTATCTATATATGAGGTGACTGACAGGAAATGATAAAGGAGTGGTGGTTGAGGGTGTGGACGGGTGGGTTAGTGGGTAGAGATGTTGATCAACCTTATCGCTTGGGCAAGGTAACTGTTTTTGAGTCTGGTGGTCCTGGTGTGGATGCTATGTAGTCTCCTTCTTGATGGGTCTGGGACTAACAGCCCATGAGCAGCGTGGGTGGGATCCTTCATGATGTCACTGACCCTTTTCCGGCACCTTTCTGGCTTTGATTCTGGGTAGACTGGTGATGCATTGAGCAGTTCTGGCTACCCACTGTAGAGCGTTCCTGTCTGCCACAGTGCAGTTCTTATACCATGCAGTGATACAGCCTGTTAGGATGCTCTCTACTGTGCATCTATAGAACGACATGAGTATAGATGTGCATGGTCCAGCCCTATTCAGCCTCTTCAGAAAGTAGAGGCATTGGTGAGCTTACCTGATTGTGTAGGATGTGTTCTGGGACCGTGAGAATTTGTGTGAGAGGTGCACTCCCAGGAGTTTGAAGCTGCTCGCAGGTTCCACTTATAGATAGATAGATATATAGACATACTTTATTGATCCCGAGGGAAATTGGGTTTCGTTACAGTTGCACCGATCAAGAATAGAGTATAAATATAGCAATATATCTTATTTAAAAAATCTATATAGTTTTAATGGGGCCTATCACAGCAGATACAAGAACACAGTTTTCACCTCATGTGGGTGTCAAGAAAAAGTCCGGTCAGAGTAAAGCATTCATCATTCAGGAGAAAGTTGAGAAGAAATTTCTTTACCCAGAGGATGGTGAATCTTTGAAATTCTCTACCAAGGAGGCAGCCACTGAGTATAATCAAGCCATCAAGAGATGATTAGATATTAAGGGAGTTACATTTGAACATCTGAGTAAGGAGTAGCCATAGGCCACTCGGCCCCTCTAGCCTGCTGCACCATTTATAAGGTCATGGCTGATCAGACTGCATCTTCAACTCCTTGTTGCTGGCTACCCACGGCAAAGTCAGACATACGTTACTTCTGCCTGTTTCTTATGTTCTCACCATAACTGAGAGAAATTCTGCTTCCTTTTCATTCTTGTCCTAGACTAGCATATCTGAAACAACAAAGCAAAAGTCATGACCTATCACACACCTTAATAAAGCTGCATTATCTCCTTTCTGGTTCTCTTATTTTCTTGGTACTTCCCTCTTGAGTTCAAGCACACCCTCCGTCTCTTCCCATTGCAGCTTTATTCCCTGGGTGTACGTACAGGAGCGTGATAGCTGTTCCAGGAGCCCTCAGATACGCAATGTATGAGAGCAGAGGTTTCTTGCATTTCAGTGAATGATTATTTCCAGGAGAAGATGGAGAGATTCCCCTGCCACTTGCGTGTGGGAATGACATGAGGAAAGTCGTGCTGTTGGAGAGGAAACCCTGTTTAATTAAGCACCCCACTTTTTAAATCTACTCAGCTTTTTTTTTCTCCAGTCCTGCCGAAGGGTTTCAGCATGAAACATTGACCGTACATTTTTCTCCATAGATGCTGCCTGGCCTGCTGAGTTCCTCCAACATTTTGTGTGTTCTCCTTGGATTTCCAGCATCTGCAGATTTTCTCTTGTTTGTGACCTGTTTAATTTATTTATTTTTACTTAGAGATGCCGTGCAGCACAGGCTCTTCCAGCCCAACGAGCTGCACCACCCAGTAACACCCCTACAGTGGCACGCAAACGTTTGGGCACCCCGGTCAAAATTTCTGTAACACCCCTACAGTGGCACGCAAACGTTTGGGCACCCCGGTCAAAATGTCTGTTACTGTGAATAGTTCAGTGAGTAGAAGATGAACTGATCTCCAAAAGTCATAAAGTTAAAGATGAAATATTCTTTTCAACATTTTAAGCATGATTAGTATATTATTTTTGTTCTGTACTGTCACATATCCCGTGACGGGAATAAAGAAACCAGCAGAAATGGAAACCACCTTGGAGTCTAGTATTGCTAATAACTAATAATATTTATTAACAACTACACAATACAGTAAACTAAGTGAAGATAAATCAAACAGGTTAGCAAGAATTGTGTATATAAGTAAGTACGTTAGTAAGTGTGGAAAAATATGTATGAAAACCAAGCTTCTTTTAGTCTAGGGGTAAAAAGATACAGTCTTATGATGTTGAGTAAAGTTCAGTTCAGTTCAGTTCATGGTATGTAGTTGAATAACGATGGAAAGAGAGAGAGAGAGTGAGTTGAGTCTTCAGGTGAGCTGTTGCTGTTGATTTTCTCGTCATCCTCCGAAATCCTTCACAAGTCACCAACTGTGACTTAACACCAAAGGGGACCGTACTTCGGTGTGGTTGAGCTGTCTACCCAGGCCAGGCTCGGACACATGGACAACTCCCCACCGATCTTGCCTTTGAATTTTCACTGGCAGAGCACTTGGATCAATCCGCCTGATCGATCCTCCAAAACCCACTTTCTCTGCGGGCACAACAACGCTCACTCAGTGTCCCGATCATGTGTCTGAGGTCTCCTATTTATCTCACCAGGCTGAGCATCACCTGTCATTCAAAGAGTCCCTCCTTCCTTTGTCTGTAAAGGAATGCGAGCAGGCAACAAGTCCTTGGAAGTAACATCAATAATGTCCTGTTGGTCACCATAGCAACCTTCGAGCTGCTCAGTTTTTATCTCCAAAGTAAAACTCCAAAGTTAACTCCCGTGTCAGTCCAACCATCAATCTTCGTCTCTCTCTCTTTTCCAAACAAACCATCAATGATAAATGTCTCTCTCTGCCTCTCTTCAAACAGTTAATAGGGGCACACCTGGATCCCCTCACAGTACAATTTTAGAGTGAAAAAAAAGGAAAGGAGCACCATGCAAAAGTTTGGGCACCCGAAGAGATTTGAGCTCTCAGATAACTTTTACCAAGGTCTCAGACCTTAATTAGCATGTTAGGGCTATGGCTTGTTCACAATCATCGTTAGGAAAGGCCAGGTTATGCAAATTTCAAAGCTTTATAAATACCCTGACTCCTCAAACCTTGTCCCAACAATCAGCAGCCATGGGCTCCTCTAAGCAGCTGCCCAGCACTCTGAAAATTAAAATAAATGATGCCCACAAAGCAGGAGAAGGCTATAAGAAAAGAGCAAAGCATTTTCAGGTAGCCATTTCCTCAGTTCGCAATGTAATTAAGAAATGGCAGTTAACAGGAACGGTGAAGGTCAAGTTGAGGTCTGGAAGACCAAGAAAACTTTCCGAGAGACTGCTCGTAGGATTGTTAGAAAGGCAAATCAAAATCCCTGTTTCACTGCAAAAGACCTTCAGGAAGATTTAGCAGACTCTGGAGTGGTGGTGCACTGTTCTACTGTGCGGCAACACCTGCACAAATATGACCTTCATGGAAGAGTAATCAGAAGAAAACCTTTCCTGCATCCTCACCACAAAATTCAGCATCAGAAGTTTGCAAAGGAACATCTAAACAAGCCTGATGCATTTTGGAAACAAGTCCTGTGGACTGATAAAGTTAAAATAGAACTTTTTGGCCACAATGAGCAAAGGTATGTTTGGAGAAAAAAGGGTGAAGAATTTCATTTAAAGAACACCTCTCCAACTGTTAAGCACAGGGGTGGATCGATCATGCTTTGGGCTTGTGTTGCAGCCAGGGGCACGGGGAACATTTACTGGTAGAGGGAAGAATGAATTCAATGAAATCCCAACAAATTCTGGAAGCAGACATCACACCGACTGTAAAAAAGCTGAAGATGAAAAGAGGATGGCTTCTACAACAGGATAATGATCCTGAACACACCTCAAAATCCACAATGGACTATCTCAAGAGGCGCAAGCTGAAGGTTTTGCCATGACCCTCACAGTCCCCGATCTAAACATCATTGAAAATCTGTGGATAGACCTCAAAAGAGCAGTGCATGCAAGACGGCCCAAGCATTTCACAGAACTAGAAGCCTTTTGCAAGGAAGAATGGGCGAAAATCCCCCGAACAAGAATTGAAAGACTCTTAGCTGGCTACAGAAAGCGTTTACAAGCTGTGATACTTGCCAAAGGGGGTGTTACTAAGTACTGACCATGCAGGGTGCACAAACTTGTGCTTCGGGCCCTTTTCTTTTTTTTTGTTATTTTGAAACTCTAAAAGGTAGAAATAAAAAAGTAATCTTGCTTAAAATATTAAAGAAATGTGTCATCTTTAACTTTATGCCTTTTGGAAATCAGGTCATCTTTTACTCGCTTAGCTATTCACAGTAACAGAAATTTTGACCAGGGGTGCCCAAACTTTTGCATGCCACTGTATATAACCCTAGCCTAAAGATCACAGGACAATTTACAATGACCAGTTATCCTACTAATAAGTATACCTTAGGAAGGTGGGAGGAAACCGGAGCACCCAGAGGAAACCCACGCAGTCATGGGGAGGAACGTACAACTTCTTGCAGAGGTGTTGGAAGTGAACTTCGAACTCTGATGCCCTGAACTGTCACAGCAACATGCTAACTACTATGCTACCGTGGCACCCTGGAGAACTACATAAAACGCTGGAGGGACTCCTCAGGTCAGGAGAATAAGCAGTTGATGTTTTAAGCTGAGCCCCTTCATTGGGCCCTGATCACAGATGTAGGAATACCAACATTTTGATTAAATCTCTACTCACTCTGCCTGCTCCTGAAGGGAAAGTTTTCTCTCCTTAACTACAGAGTGTGGGCAAACTCCTTAATGCAGTTGTACTCAGTGAACAGTGAGGTAGAGGCGTACAGCACATGAAAGGACAAGACTAGACATCAATGACTACAGGTCATTGTTTTATAACACCAGGGTAATGGAGAAAAATCTTATGGAGTTGGAGGAATTGGCAAATCACTGCCAGGGTGACTATTATAGCTGTAGGCCAATAACTGGGAAACAAAATTAGGCAGAATAGCTCTATCTTGACCAACATGTGTGCGATCAACTAATGTCATAGCTTCTGTGTTGAATTTCACTCAGATACCACAATTTACCAATCCATTGCATGTTATTATAATTGTTCCTTATGCTACAAATGTTGGCAGTTAGAAATGGAAGGAGTTACTCTTCAAACACCTTGACCCCTAAACTAACCTACTCCAGCTCTCACCAAATTCTGAAGGACATATCCTCCAACATTTCTCACCATACCCTTTCCCCACAGTCCGCCCTCCCACCAAAACACACACTTCTTAATCTTTCACTCAAGAAGCAAAACTCTGCTCATTAACACCATTGGAATTGTGGCTAATAGCTTGGAATTTCAATATACCAAATAACAAAGTGGGAAGCTAATATTCTGGAAGGTAATCTAACCACCCTAGGTCAATGCTAAGTTCACTCATGCACACAGCCTTGTTCCACAGTGATCTCATTAGTCTTATCAAGTCCCTTCTGCCTCCTTTCTCTGAATATCATCCCAAATAATTTATAGCTTACTTGGAATAACAGAAACCTAAATGGAACAAATCCCAGAATGTCTTCAGCTATCAGTGAAACACCACACAAAAAGAATGCAAAGACACTGAGACATCATCTGTGCAGAAAAGATTTGGCACATTTTCAGGTTTTGCAGGGAGAGAAATTGCAGCTTTAAAGATTTAAAAAAAACTAAGTAAAAGGGAGAGATTAGTGTTGCTAAAATACGCGTTGCTTCAACATTTGCTTCCAAGCACAGGTCTTCTACCCAAAGTACAAGGCAGCAGATTGCTGGAGGGTGGTAGGTGCAAGTCCAATGCAAGACCGTCTTAAAAGCCTCTACTAGCTACTAACTCCACCTCACTATTCCAGCCCCAAGTAAAGGTTGTTTTGGCTTTCTGTAATCCATTTTAAATATATCATATCACTGGAGTAAACAATGTTTATATTAGAGTAGAAGAACTACCCTTTTTGACTGAAGGATCTCAAAAATGTGAAGTCTGTTTATAATGACAGAAAAATACTTCAACCAATTCCAAATGAAGCAAGCAGAACTGCCAACAGTATCAAGCAACAAGCTTTGTTTCTCTAGATACTGCTACAGCAAATTAAGAATCAACCTCTCACCTGATTGGCTGCGCGTCACTGTTGTCATGACATCGTAATGGGTTCCAGGTGCTCTGGTAGCTGATGGCAATGTTCCTCCTGTCACAGTACCTTTAGAAGGAGGTGTAACACCCACTTTAACAGGACCTGTGCAAAACACCCAAGTTAGATCTGAGATCTGGAACTGAAATATTATGTGCACATTTCCTATCTTCATATTTAATAAAGCACCCATTTACAGTAACTGCTTTCACTGTTTTTATTGCACATGCTGAAAGGTGTTCCATTTAAGATGGCCACCAGCATATACACAGATACCTCTGCTGAACAGCTTTATGTACAGAACATTTCACCAATCCTTGAGTACATATATAATCACTGAAATACACTAGCACTTTTTCCTTCCACTATGTAATGAGCTGAAGAGAATATTCAGCCATAACTTTAAATTATCTACCTTTTTATACACTTGTTGGGATCATCCATAACACTTCTCCATTCATGCTTTTTCCATACTTCCACAGAGGCCATCTAACAATCCTCCAATCCAGGAGACCGGATTGAAATTATTCTAACCAGGGATCCATAGTTCTGCAACTCAAGACTTAAGTGGATGCAGATCTTCTGCTCAACATAAGCAAATCTGGTTCAATTCAGCTCAATTCATGAGTACACACATAAATACCTTCCTCCATCCCAGAATAATTAAATAAAAGCAAGTTTAGCAAAGGGGCACAGTTTATGATTCTGCATGAATTTTTGACATAATAAGCATTAATTGATGAATGCCTCACTCTTCCCAAATTAGAAGTAGGACTGGTGATTTTGTGAAGGCAAGAATGTACCTTCCATTTCTCAGTGCAGGAATTCAGCACAGACCACTTCTTAATAGACTGGGCTGGAGTCTTTGCATGTGAGTTAACCTTATCCCCATCTCTAGCTGTATGTGACATTACTGAACACCTATTGCATCCGTGCAAAATTCTTTTCTTTTGTAATTTAGTTTTTATTGAAGTTCATCATCAAACAAACATTTCCATAAGATGTATTTCAGATATTGTACATATATATCATATAATCATATTTGCCACAAATCTCCACATAATATTTGTCTGAGGTATACACCTATAGAAAAGAGAGTAAAGCAAGAACAAGCAAAAGGAGAAAACTATGTACAAGTAGGGAGTGATCTTTTTTTTTAAACAACATATTCATTGATTTGTGAGAATAAAATCAGGCCTATGAGGTGTTATGTAGTTGAACCATTTTCCCCAGTATGAAATCAAATTGTTCCAACTTCTGATTAACAGATGCTGTTATCTTCTCCATTTTGTAAATGTCCATTGTAATTTCCATCTATACATTTAAAGTTGGGCTCTCCTGAGATAACCACTTCCTGGTAAGAGTTTTTTTTACCAGCCACCAGCAGTATATTCATTAAATATTTATCTCTTTTCAACCATTCTTGAGGTACGTACCCAAAATATATGGTCTTACTTTCTAAGGGTATTTCACATTTAAAAATGTCTTGTAGGGCATTGTGTATCCCACTCCAATAGTCTTTGATAATGGGGCATTCCCAGAAAATATGATAATGGTTTGCATTTTGATTTCCACAATTTCTCCAGCAAACAGGGAGGTTACGATCATAATGGGATTTCTGAGAGGGTGTAATAAAATATTTTATCCAGTTTTTCCATCCAAACTCCCTACATTTCTATGAACTGATACACTTCCATTGATACCATATTATTGTCCATTCTTCCTCAGATATAATTATCCCTCCTTCCTTCTCCCATTTTGTTTTAATGTATGAAGTCAAATGTGTTTTAAGATTTGACAAACCCTTATACAGGCTTGAAATGATTCTACTACCATTATCTGAATTACATGCTTTTCTAAATAGCTCTATCAAACATGTACTTGCCTTGGTTACATTTTTAACCCTCCTATTAACATACTGTCACATCTGTAGATACCGATAAAGGTCTTGTTTTTCTAATAAGTGTTTCCCTTTAAGCATTTCAAAACTGAACAGTGTTCCTTCTTTCATTATATTGCAAAGAACTGTAATTCCTTTAGCTGTTCAGTCCTTAAATCTAGCATCCAGTTTATTCGGCGTAAAATCTGAGTCATATGCACACCATTTAAGAATTGCAATATCTCCCTCTAGTTTATATTCTTTTATAATAGTTTTCCATATTTTAAGAGTCCATTTCACCCATGGATTATCAATAGTATTTATGCACCTTTGTAGGTTGTTATCAGCCAAAATTGCCTGTATGGGGATGGGAAGAATCCCCTCCTCAATGTTTTTCCATTGAGTGTCATGTGATGGGTTGCACCAACATATCACAGCTGTCAACTGTGCTACAAAATAATAATCTCTAAGAGAAGGTCAGCCCCATCCACCCCCCCCACCTTTTCCTTGGCTAATTGCAAAGCTTTGAGACAAACTCTAGGCCTTTTACCTTATATATCTTGATAACATTTTGTTCCATTCATTGAATTGATTCTGATTAATCTCTATTGGTAGGGTCTGAAAAAGATATAATAGTCTGGGCAATATATTCATTTTAACAGATTCAATCCTTGAACTGAGACTAAAAAAAGGAATTAGGTTCCACCTTGTTATATGTTCCTTAATTTTTTATATATAGGCTGATAACTGCATTCTAATAATTTTGACAAATCTTTTGGCATAATGATGCCCAAACTTTTGAAAGACTCTGTTTGCCATGCCCAAGGATATCTACTTTCAATTTCTCTTGGTGGGCTATAGTTATATGAAAGTAATTGGGTTTTATCTACGTTGATATTGTATCCTGATAATTGACCATATTGTTCAAAGGATTGCATCAATTTAGGTAAAGAGTACGTTGGTTGCCCTAGATAGATCAAAATGTCATCCACGTAACAGGCCAATTTATGCTTTGTCCCTTTAATAGTAATTCCCCTGATATCTTCATTTTGTCTGATGTATCGAGCTAATGGTTCCAGATATAATGTGAAGAGTAGCGGTGACCATGCACAACCCTGTCTCGTGCCCCTTTCTAGGGTAAAACTATTAGATAAATATCCATTGATTTTAATCCTGGCAGTAGGATTGTCATATAGTGCCTGTAGAGTTTTAATAATTGTCATGGAAACCAAATCTATGTAAAGCTCTGTAAAGAAAATTCCAATTAACCGAATCAAATGCCTTTTCAGCGTCCACGCTTATCACTATTGCCTCGATTTTATTTTTTTGTATATGATCCATAATGTGAAGTGTCCTTCGTATATTGTCTTGTGTTTGGCATTGTTGTATAAAACCTGTCTGATCCTTATGTATCAGTGTGGGTACAAACTCTTCTAATTGTTTGGCCATGATGAAGGTAAATAATCTATCATCTACATTAAGAACGGACCCACATTCCATTTTATCCTTGCCTACTTTTGGTATAGCTGAGATTATCGCTTCCTTCTAGCTGGGTGGCATTTATGCCTTTCTTAGAGCCCAGTTCAGTGTGGTGAGTAAGAGAGGACTGAACTCATTTTTAAATTCTTTGTACCACTCTGCCATGTACCCATCTGAACCTGGTGACTTGCTTAATTTAAGCCTACTAATTGCAGCTTTTAGTTCAGCTTCAGTTATGTCAGCAGTCATCATTCTATTTTGTTCTTTGCTTAAAGTGGGTAACTCTAGAGAATTCAGGAAAGTGTCAATTTGGGTTATGCTTCCCCCTGGAACTTTGGAATATAGAGTTTTGTAAAACATTCTTGAATTCCACTTAGCTTATTTTTTATCATTTTTGTTCTTGGATCCCTAATTCTATGAATTGTATTTTTTGCTCTTTTTCTTCAGTTTCCACGCCAAAATTTTCAGAGACTTAGATCCACTTTCATAATGTCTCTGTTTTAGAAACATTAAATTTTTTCTGATTTCTTGCGTAGCCAAACTATTAATTTCATTCCTACTTTTTAAAATTTCCTCTAATGTATCCTGTGCCAAATTCAATTTGTGTTTTTTTCTAGTTCCTTCAGCCTATTTTATAATTCCTCTAATGTTTTATTCCTTATTTTTTTTCTTATATGAAGATATCGCTATAATTTTCCTTCTGAAGACAGCCTTCAGAGTATTCCATAGAATGGGAGATGAAACCTGTCCATTATCATTGACTTCTAAGTAAAGACCAATTTCTTTTTTAATTTGTTCCTTAAAGTAGGGATCATTGAGTAGACTCGAATTTAGTATCCAAATAGTATTCTTTGGTTGTAGGTCAAAATCAACAGATAGGTATATAGGTGCATGGTCACTTGTATCTATTGTCCCAATTCCACAGGTGTTTATTTTGTCTTTGTCTTTTCCAAATGTTATGAAATAGTCAATTCTTGTATATACAGAATGGGGGGCAGAATAATGAGTGTAATCCTTTCTGTCGGGGAAAAGGTCCCTCCATATATCAATTAAACCAACATCCTCAAAAAGTGTATTAACTCTCTTATGTAAGGATTTTGTTTCATAGGTTTTTCTATTGGAAGAGTCTAACTTTGGTTGTAATTGTAAATTTAAGTCTCCCCCACATATCAGGAGACCTTCCGTTACCATAATATTATTAATTTTCTGAAAGAAACTAATATCATTTCCTGGGGGTGCATATATATTCAACAGAGTAACTGAATTTCCATCTATATTCCCCCTTACCAGAATATATCTGCCTTCTTTATCTCCCATTTCAAATAGTTTTTCAAAATTTAGCTTGCTTGAGATAAGAATAACCCGTGCAAAATTCTTAACCAAGGCAGAACCAATTAAATTCATTCAGATAACTTGGACAAAAACAGAAAAAGATAATGGCTCACCTCCTTTCGTTGTTGCCTCTGCTGTCAACATCTTTGTAGGGCGGGAACTGGACAAAGGGACTTTGGTTGTTGCCCGTGGCAAACTCAGAGTGGTGCTTGTTGATTTGGTCCTAAGCCCTCCCTGTGTTAGAGGTGGCAGGGTCACAGAAACATTTGTTTTGTTTGAGATCTTTGCTGTCAGCTGTTGTGCTAGCACAGTAGGCCCCGTCTTTAGCATTGCCATGTAGTGGCCAGTTGGTATGGATTCTGTTTTGGCTGATTCAATAGCAGTGCTGGGTTCTCTTGATGGGCCATGTCTCCATGCCGTTAACGGTGAGAAGTACGTTGTGGTGACCACTCTGGTTGGCTCAATTGATGACAGCGCATTTCTATTTCCTTTTAAGGTCAGATGCTGCAGCCTTGCTGTTGGAGAGATGGTGGCCAATTCATTAGGAAAAGAGCCTCCCACTATAGAACCATGTTTAGTATTAGTTGGTTGACCATCGAGGAACTGGGGATCTTCCAGCATCTCAATAACTGTTGCTGAGCTGTCTACTGGATTGGTGTAGATATCATATCCTTGTTCTGAGGTGAAGTACGTCTGGGTGGTTTGCTGGGAAGGCAAGAACTTATCGGCATCATACGCTGGCATTCTAACCCATTGCGGTGTAGACATCCTGTCTGCAGCACTGAGGACCTTCACTCGTGGATATGCTTGATCAGTCGTTTGCCACCTCGCCTGCCTCGCAGAAGCAGGCGTCATTCTCAACTTCAGAAGGTGTTCTGCACTACTGGAAGTGCGTTGGGCATTGGCATCTACTGTGTTAGCTCGATTGAATGCATCTGTCTGATTACGTTGCTCAGAAACACCAACAGCAGGTCGGCTGACTATTAATAATTTTTCACTCATCATTGCAGCATAACTAGACCCTGTGATTAAAGGAGAAGCAGAACGCATGGGTGCTGGACTCACGCGATTCTCACTCAGTTTCTTTGAAACAAAACCCTCAGGCCATTTTGCAGAAGACTCAGTAACCGATGGAGTGAGCATTTGATCACGATTCCTTTCGACTTCCGGAACAGGTCTTTCCTCTCCTGGTGACACATAGGAAGTAGTGATAAAGTATGGTTTCTCTGTCACCAAATGATCTGAAGCCAATGTTGGATTCATATTTCCCAGAGTTACAAGAGGTCTTGGTGTTGTTTGCATGGTTTCAGAGTGTGGAAGTGTCATATGGTGAGAATTGACCTCAAAGAATAAATCGTCATTTGGAAATGTTGCTGTGGAATGTTGGGGAAAAGAGACATCGTGCACTGTTCCACTACCTTGAGAATGTTTGTGATTTTGAACAGACTGGGTTGATTTATAAACTGAGGTACTATTAAATGGCTTCAACAAAGAATGATCAGAAGAGGAATTCGTATCAGCAGATATGATTGATGGAACAGATCCATTTCCGAAAATAAATACTTGAGACTCAGAACTGTCCTGTTTAACTTCTTCACCCTCACTATTGAAAACCAGATCCTCATCATCGAACACCAGATCTTCATCATCACCACTAAACTCAGACAAATTTCCCCTCGATGATGCCCTCAGGTACAAAGATGACATTCCCGAGTGGATAGGTGGGTCAGGTTCATCATTAGTGGAGACTTTGCTGGAAATTTCTGGCAAGGATTGAGAACCGCCTGGAGGATTTGAGTTCCCATAATGAACAGCTTTGGTGGAATAAATGTAAATTGTATTGCTACCAGATGATAAGTCACTTTTGGCATGTAGAGATACGGCCGTGCTTTGAATGATGCTGGAACAGAAGATAACATGCAGCCAGGTCCATTGCACATCTGGGTGCTCCATCACCACCCTAGTCTTCCAACTCACACCGATGTCTTAAGCAATCATTTCTAGTACCTGAAATAACATTCAGATGCCAAATTACTTAGAAGTTAATCTGAATCAAAATCAGCCATATTATCACTGACATATGTTGTGAAATGTTCTGGTTTGTAGCAGCAGTACAGTGCAAGACATTAAAAATTTACTTTAAAGTATGTTACAATAAAAGTATGAATGGTGCCAAATAAATACTACCTGGTGAGGTAGTATTACAGCACCAGCGACCCGGGTTCATTTCTGCTGCTTTATGTAAGGAGTTTGTACATTCTCCCCATGACCACGTGGGTTTCCTCTGGGTGCTAGTTTCCTCCCACATTCCAAAAATGTATGGGTTATTAGGTTAATTAGTCACATGGGTGTAACTCAACAATATATTTTGTTGTCTCTGGAGACAGCTTATCTACTGATGTCTACTATAAGCCTACTGACTCTCACAGCTATCTGGACTATTTCTCTTCTCACCCTGTCTCTTGTAAAAATGCCATCCCCTCCTCGCAATTCCCCCGTCTCTGCTGCATCTGCTCTCAGGATGAGGCTTTTCATTCCAGGACGAAGGAGATGTCCTCCTTTTTTAAAGAAAGGGGCTTCCCTTCCTCCACTATCAACTCTGCTCTCAAACACATCTCTCCCATTTCACGCACATCTGCTCTCACTCCATCCTCCCGCCACCCCACTAGGAATAGAGTTCCCCTGGTCCTCACCTACCATCCCACCAGCCTCCAGGTCCAACATATTAATCTCCGTAACTTCCACCACCTCCAACAGGATCCCACCACTAAGCACATCTTTCCCTGCCCCCTTCTCTCTGCTTTCCGCAGGGATCGCTCCCTATGCGACTCCTTTGTCCATTCGTCCCCCCCATCCCTCCCCACCGATCTCCCTCCCTGCACTTATCCTTGTAAGCGGAAAAAGTGCTACACATGCCCTTACACTTCCTCCCTCACCACCATTCAGGGCCCCAGACAGTCCTTCCAGGTGAGGCAAAACTTCACCAGTTAGTCAGCTGGGGTGATATACTGCGTCCGGTGCTCCCAATGCGGCTGTCTATATATTGGCGAGACCTGACACAGGCTGCGAGACTGTTTCGCTGAACACCTACACTCTGTCCGCCAGAGAAAGCAGGATCTCCCAGTGGCCACACATTTTAATTCCACATCTCATTCCCATTCTGATATGTCTATCCACGGCCTCCTCTACTGTAAAGATGAAGCCACACTCAGGTTGGAGGAACAACACCTTGTATTCCGTCTGGGTAGCCTCCAACCTGGTGGCATGAACATTGACTTCTCTAGCTTCCGCTAATCCCCCACGTTCCCCTCGTACCGCATCCGTTATTTATTTATATACACACATTCTCTCTCTCATTTTTCTCCCTCTGTCCCTCTGACTATACCCCTTGCCCATCCTCTGGTTCCCCCCCCCTTTTCTTTCTCCCTGGGCCTCCTGTCCCATGATCTTCTCATATCCCTTTTGCCAATCACCTGTCCAGCTCTTGGCTCCATCCCTCCCCCTCCTGTCTTCTCCTATCATTTTGGATCTCCCCCTCCCACTTTCAACTCTCTTACTAGCTCTTCTTTCAGTTAGTCCTGACGAAGGGTCTCGGCCCGAAATGTTGACTGTACCTCTTCCTACAGATGCTGCCTGGCCTGCTGTGTTCACCAGCAACTTTTATGTGTATTGCTAGTATATTTTGTTGGGCCAGAAGGGCCTGTATCTGTACTGTATTTTTAAAATAAAATTTTAAAAATCTGATGGTAGAAGGGGATAAAGCTGTTCCTAAGACATTGAGTGTGTGTCCCTCGGCTGCTCTGCCTCCTCCCTGATGGTAGTAATGAGAAGTGAGCAGGTGGTGAGGAACCCAAACTATCTCGCTGCTATATGCCTCTTCGTTACCATCTGAGTGGTGTCATTGGCAACTTTTTAAATGGCGTTTGAGTTGTGCCTAGCCACACATCCAGGAGTATAGTATGAGTAGAGGTGTGGGTGAAACATACATCACTGAAGTGTGTCAATGCAGGACAAAATTTATAGACAGTGTGCCCATTTTCTGGATATATGGCCAAGCAAATAGTTTATACGATGACTCCACTTACTGAAACAGACATTGCATCCAGCACATTGGTACCAGTTACAGGGCGGTTGTCCAGACATCAAATGGACTTCCTTGACTCATTTCCCATATTTTCATATCAAGCTCTTTGTCATCAGGAGTGCTAAGGAATGGGGTGGGGGGGTTAGGAAATGCATGTGGCTGGGAGTGGCAAGGAGCAGTACAGGGTAAAAGAGGCACTCAGGTTGGGTACTATGCATCTCCTACTCTAAGCAGCAGTCAGCCTGCAGACTGGTGAATATTTCAATCTGCCCTCAGGTGGCAGCACAAACTCAAATGAGAGGCAAGACACGTTATGCTCTCTGACCATTCTTTGTACCTCTCACTGCCAGTTCCAACGTTTAACACTAGCCCAAGGGCTGACAACAGAAATACTGGAATTCGGCTTGGGAAGCCCTTGGGACTGGATGAAAAACTGGGAGGAATGAGCAACCAGACAAGCAAAACATGGTTAGGCAAGTACTCCTTTACAGTAATTGGAAGGAATTTGAATTAGAATCAGGTTTATTAGCACTGACATATGTCAGAAATTTGTTGTTTTTGTGGCAGCAGTACACCGTAATGTATTAAAAAATCCTATGAGTTACAATAAAAATAAATCAACAGCATTGAAGAGAGATAATGAGGTACTGTTTGTGTTTTCATGGACTGTGGAGAAACCTGATGGCTGAGGGGAAGAAACAGTTCCTAAAATGCTAAACGTTCATCTTCAGGCTATTGTACCCAGAATAGAGTATGTCCCTTTTGTACCCAGAACAGAGTATGTCCCTTTTGTACCCAGAAGAGGGAACGTCCTAGATGGTGAGGGTCCTTCATGATGGATATTGCCTTCTTGAGGCATCGCCTTTTGAAGATGTCCTGGGTGGTAGTTAAACACGAGAACTGGTTTTATTCCACATGGTCCAAAGCTTGGCCATTCCCCATAGACTATTACTGAAGCCATTTTCCACTTAGGCTGGAGGTCTGGGATTGAGCAGGTTTGCAGGCACACTCTAAGGCCCCAAACAAAGTGGACAAGAACATGCACAGTGCCTTCGTGTGGGGCTTCATTGCAGAAGCACCAAGTTTTTCTTTGTACTGAGATTCTGCCTGCCTCTGCCATGGCTGGCCCAGGTCAAGTATATATCCACAAGCTCACCTGCCCCAGTTGCAGAAGTTCTGGAATCCCTGTTTCAAAGGTACATTTAATGTCAGAGAAATGTATACAATATACATCCTGAAATACGTTTTCTTCTGGATGTCTGATGGATTGATGAAAAAATTCCTTCCAGCAAGAAGCTGGTTGAAATCACACTGCCCTAGTGAGTTGTGGAAATAGGTACTCTCACAACTTTGAAGAAGTATCTGATGGAGCACTTGAATCGCTGAGGCATAGAAGGCTACAGACCAAGTGCTAGTGATGGGAGTGAGTGGTCTACATGGTTGGCATGAACATTATGGTTTCCGGTAAGATGGTGGCATGCTCGGAAGCAGCAGCTTCTATGGGGTCAATCAAAGGTGATGTTGTCTTTTTTAAACCTTTTTTTTATGATCTCAAGACCCTGGTGGACATTAAGAACTAAAAGTACTGCAAGTCTATCCCAGCAATGAGATGCTCATTGGCAGAGAAGCGGAAGAAGCTGAATTGGTGTGGCCCGTGATGCTGCCAGCAACAGAGAGGCATCAGTGCGTGAAGGAGATATGCAGTGACTGATCATCTAAATTGCTTTTCTTGTGATCGCGAGACCCTGTTGGACATAGGTGGTGTGGAATGCTGACCCACTGGTTATTGGTAGATGGCAGGGGAGCAGTGTGGCTTCAGTTCAAGGACTAAGCCTTAAGCCACGATGTTGCCTATTTACAACCACCCAGGAGAGAGGTGTCAGAGTCGGTGTGCCCCAACAGAGTGCCTGAAGCAGTGAGGTGTGGCATCCATGTTGGAGTCAGTACTGCCCCCCAGTGTACTCTCAGCAGAAATCAAGCCATACTGTGTTTGGCTACAGACTGCTGCAACATTCATGAACTCAGGGACTTGGACTAGATTTTTTTGTGTGACTGTATTTTACTGCTATCATATCAAAGGTACATTTAATGTCAGAAAAACGTAGACAATATACATCCTGAAATGCTTTTTCTTTGCAACCATCCATGAAAACAGAGGAGTGCCCCAAAGAATGAACAACAGTTAAATGTTAGAACCCCAAGTCCCCCCCAGCTCCCCTCCCTCCCCCACGTAAGCAGCTGCAAGAACGACCCCCCCTCCCCCCACTGGCAAAATAAAGCATTGGCACCCGTCACCAAGCACGCAAGCATGCAGCAAAGCAACAGCAAAGACACAGACTTGCAGTACCCCAAAGAGTACACGTTCACCCGGTATTTGACATACCACAGGCTCTCTCTCTCTCACTAAGGGAGAAAGGGATGTCTCCGTTTCATGTTGTACATGCCTTCTGCTGTGTTTGACTGCTGGAACTGTGTTTAGCAGCTTGACTCTGGACTAACACTGTTCACTTGGCTGTATTCATGGGTGTTTATGTATGTTGAATGACAATTAAACTTGAACTTGAATGATGGACCAAAGAGCCTATTTCTGTGATGTATGATTCCTTGACTGAACCACTTAGAAAGGAGAGTGTGGACTCTGTCAGTCAATGGAAATTGAGGAAACATCTGAACGATGGAACATTCCAACAGGCCTCAGGGTGTAGACTGGGTGGTGGTGGTGACGGCATTCCTCCCTGTGCAGTTCAAGCTTGGAAATTGAATGTCATCGCATGCCGCCCTCAGGGGGTTGTGGCACTTCAGAATTCTTCAGCCTCAATAGCTGAAGAGATTGAGTCATTCAATATTTTGAAGGGAAAGGATGGCAGGCAGTTACAGAGCAAGGGAGTTGAGGGCAGAAAGAGTCAAAATGGTGCTGACACTAAGGCTGAACCAGCCATATTCTTTCTGGAAGGCAGAGCAGGCTTGAGGGATGGACTATCCTGCTCCTGTGGTGAGGAATAGGCAACACATTAACCTTCCTCAGAGAGAGATGGAATCCAGTCTAGTTCATCCCTAGAGTTCAATAATTCTCTACTCCATGGGCTGTTCCACCACAGTTCAGGTCCGTTGCATGAGCAACTTGGTGAATTATGTTCTAGGATCAGCGCCAAGCTTACAGTTCTTTCAACAGAAGGAACTGTTCTCAACAAGTACGTTCAACTGTCCATGAATAACTGCTGTTGCATACTCTTAACTGAGATGGTTCCTGTACATCGAGCATATGAGTAAAGTTTACCATGATAGCCGAGACCCGAGAGGACTATCCAGTCTAGGTGACTACCCCTTCTAGTGCTAATGTCTTCTACTTCAATGAAGAATAAGTATGTTTGTGTATATAAACCGTACAGTTTTGAACTTAAATTCTGCAGCATCAGCTTCTATTCAGTTCCTTTGACATATTCTAAGAGAGTTCCTATTGTGTATATCCTGCAACCAACCAAAGTTTCCGTCTGCATGTATTTTATTTTGAATATATGAACATTAAAAAAAATACTTCCCAAGATTTCATTACAGATACATCTATATCTGGGACAGGAACAAAATTAATCCAAATGTGCATTCTTTCCAATTTACTTTCTCTGAAGAGAGCTGGTGTACTTCATTCCAACATGCTAACATATGAATAATCACACAAACACGAGGAATTCCCACGACCCATTCCCATTCTGATGTGTCCATCCACGGCCTCCTCTGCTGTAAAGATGAAGCCACACTCAGGTTGGAGGAACAACACCTTATATTCTGTCTGGGTAGTCTCCAACCTGATGGCATGAACATTGACTTCTCTAACTTACGCTGATGCCCCACCTCCCCCCCTCGTAATAAATATATATATATATATTCCTCTTCCTCTTCTCTCTCTCCCTTTTCTCCCTCTGTCCCGTGATAAATATATATATATATATATATATATATATATATTCCTCTTCCTCTTCTCTCTCTCCCTTTTCTCCCTCTGTCCCTCTCACTGTACTCCTCGTCCATCCTCTGGGCTTCCCCCCTCCCTCTTTCTCCCTGGGCCTCCTGTCCCATGATCCTCTCATATCCCTTTTGCCAATCACCTGTCCAGCTCTTGGCTCCATCACTCCCCCTCCTGTCTTCTCCTATCATTTAGGATCTTCCCCTCCTCCTCCCACTTTCAAATCTCTTGATAGCTCTTCTTTCAGTTAGTCCTGACGAAGGGTCTCGGCCTGAAACGTCAGCTGTACCTCTTCCTAGAGATGCTGCCTGGCCTGCTGCGTCACCAGCATCTTTTATGTATGTTGCTTGAAATTCCAGCATCTATGAATAATCACTGTTGTTTAACAAAATTGTAGATATAGGATATCTAATGTGTATGGCTGACAATCAGACCAATAACAGTGTTCATTTCAATGCTATGCAATCTAAAAATCACTGTAACCTGGAGTAAGTCATCTTCACTGGCAGTAAGCATGGCGGGATTGTTACCCAGGGGCATACACCTACCTGATCAATCAGCCATCAGACAACGCACATTGCAACATCACCTAGAGATCACAAGTTTAAAAAACACAGAAGTTTCTGGAAGTCACATGAAAATCAAAGAGTATAACTCATTGCGTTCCAAATTTAAAGGCTAATTATTTTCCAGTAGAACACACACCAAGCAATGTCAACATGCACAGACTCTGATCAAATTGACAAGGCCGTTTTCTTTGGAGTGGAACCCGTTTAAAGGAATCTTCTGCAGTTTCTTTCCCCATGAGGAGTAAGATATCACACTCATCCTAACAAAGCAAGGACCATCTGCCTTGCAATGTTTGTATGGGCATCTTCCATGAAAGGGGGTGTAGCCAGATGGGATGGGAGGTGGGGGAGGTGGTTTTGTGCTGAGTCAGTACTAGCATTAAAGATCGGTGTCTATAGTACTGCAGATGACACTTCACTTACTTGGGTTCTGCCTTTCACTAGTATCTCACTGGCTAGCACTCTGAGAAACTTGCTGCTCCAGGCTCTTACCTCTAAGGCAGACATAATGGGTCTTTTGTCAGGTTTCCTGGAGGGAGAACATCTCAAAGCTCAAAGTGAATTCATTATCAAGGTACGTATACGTCACCATCTCATTTTCTTGCCGGCATTCACAATAGTCCAAAGAAGTACTGCACACAAAGACTGACTAACAATTAATGCACAAAAGATGACAGACTGCGCAAATGTAAACAAAATAAAAAATAGTAAATAAATGATACTGAAAAAATGAGTTGTAGAGTCCTTGAAGGTGAGTCCATAGGTTGTGGAGTCAATTCAGTGTTCAGGCAAGTAAAGTTACCCACACTGGTTCAGGAGCCTGATGGCTTAAAGATAATAACTGGTGGTGTGGGATCTGAGGCTTCTGTAACTTTACTGGGGTGGCAGGGGAGCATAGTGGTTACCACAACGCTTTACAGTTCCAGCGACACGGGTTCAATTCCCGTAGCTGCCTGTAAGGAGTTTGTACGTTCTCCCCGTGACCGCGTGGGTTTCCTCCCACAGTCCAAAGACATACCGGTTGGTAGGTTAATTGGTCATTGTAAATTATCACGTGATTAGGCTAGGGTTAAATTGGGGGTGTCTGGGCAGCGTAGCTCGAAGGGCTGGAGGAGCCTACTCCATGCTGTAGGTCAATTAAAAAAAAGAGTTGATGGTCTTTTCTGATTATGCAGTAAAGTGATGGAAATCTATGGATATCTTCCTGTTGTGACACACGCAGTTCACAATTTCATGGATAAATTTCCAAGTGGCAGTGACCTTAAAGCTGATGTAAGCTGGTTGCAGCCAACACAGCGATCTATCTGAGGGGAACCGCTTTGAAACAAGAGCTTTCCACTGTGACTTTCTGGCATACCCAGGAAAGTGGAATCCAGGTTCAAAGCTGGAACAGCTGTTTAGTTGCCAAAGTAATTGTGGCCTTCAACCAGTATTATTAGCAGTTCAGATTTCACTGTAACACACGCAAAATGCTGGAGGAACTCAGCAGGCCAGACAGCACCTATGGAAAAGAGTATAGTTGACGTTTCAGGTCGAGACCCCTCAGCAGGACTGGAGAAAAGAAAGATGAGGAAGGTGATAGGTGAAACCGGGAAGTGTGGGGGGAAGGGGTGGAGTAAAGAGCTGGGAAGTCGATTGGTGAAAGAGTTACAGGACTGGAGAAGCAGGAATTTGATAGGAGAGGACAAAAGCCCATGGGAAAAGGAAAAGGGGGAGGAGCACCCAGCCAGGGAGGTGATGGGCAAGTACGGAGATCAGGTGAGAGGGGGAAATGGGAATGGGAATGGTGAAGGAGGGTGAATATTACCCAAAGTTCGAGAAATCGATGTTCATGCCATCAGGTTGGAAGCTACCCGGACGGAATCTAAGAGATTGCTCCTCCAACCTGAGTGTGGTCTCACTGCGACAAGAGAGGAGGCCAAGGACTGACACTGGTCACTGGGAGATCCTGTTTTTTCTGGCGGATGGAGTGTGGTGCTCGGCAAAACAGTCTCCCAATCTGTGTCGGGTCTCACCGATATAAAGTAAGAGACATGAGGAACAGTGGATACCGTAGATAACCCCAACAGAGTCGCAGGTGAAGTGTTCCCTCAGCTGGAAGGATTGTTTAATGCCCTGAATGGTCGTGAGGGAGGAGGTGTAGGGGCAGGTGTAACACTCATTCCACTTGCAAGGATAAGTGTCAGGCGGGAGATCAGTGGAGAGAAAACAATGGACAAGGGAGTCACAAACACAAGGAAATCTGCAGATGCTGGAAATTCAAGCAACACACATAAAAGTTGCAGGTGAACGCAGCAGGCCAGGCAGCATCTGTAGGAAGAGGTACAGTCAATGTTTTGGGCCGGGACCCTTCGTCAGGACTAACTGAAAGAAGAGCTAGTAAGAGATTTGAAAGTGGGAGGGGGAGGGTGAGATCTGAAATGATAGGAGAAGACAGGAGGGGAGGGATGGAGCCAAGAGCTGGACAGGTGATTGGCAAAAGGGATATAAGAGGATCATGGGACAGGAGGCCTAGGGAGAAAGAAAAGTGGGAGGGGGGGAAAGCCCAGAGGATGGGCGGGGGGTATAGTGAGGGGAACAGAGGGAGAAAAAGAAATGGAAGAGATGTGGTTGAAGGCAGCGTTGATGATGGAGGAAGGGAAGCCCCCTTCTTTGAAGAAGGACATCTCCTTTGTTCTAGAATGTACAGCCTCACCGTGAGAACAGATCCAGCAGAGATGGAGGAATTGAGAGAAGCGGATGGCATTTTTACAAGTAACAGAGTGGGGAGAGGTGTACTCCAGGTAGCTGTGAGAATCAGTGGGTTTATATAAGATAACAGTAGATAACCTGTCTCCAGAGATAGAGACAGAGGGATCAAGAAAGGGGAGGGAGGTGTCAGAAATGGACCAGGTAAATTTGAGGGCAGGGTGAAAGTTGGAGGCAAAGTCAACTAGCTCTGCATGGGTACGAAAAGCATCACCAATGCAGTCATTGATGTAGCGTAGAAAAAGCTGGAGAGTTATTCCAGTATAGGCTTGGAACATGGACTGTTTCACATAGCCGACAAACAGGCAGGCACAGCTGGGACCCTTGCAAGTACCCATGGCTGCATCTTTTGTTTGAAGGAAGAGGGAGGAGCCAAAGGAGAAATCATTGAGAGTGAGGACAAGACCCACCAGACAGAGGAAAGTGGTGGTGGAGGGGAACTGATTGGGTCTGGTGTCCAGAAAGAAATGGAGAGCTTTGAGGTCCTCCTGATGGGAGATGGAGTTGTGTAGGAACTGGATGTTCATGTTGAAAATAAGATGATTGGGACCAGGAAACTTGAAGCCATTGAAAAGATCAAGCGTATGTGAAGTGTCACTGATGTAGGCAGGAAGGGACTGAACCAGGGGATTAACAACGGAGTTGAGGTTTGCAGATACAAGTCTGGTGGGGCAGGAACAAGGAGAAAAAATGGGTCTACCTGGACAGGCAGGTTTGAGGATCGTGGGAAGGACGTAGAAATGGGAAGTATGGGATGAGGGAACTATGAGGTTGGTGGTCAATAAGGTTGGTGATGATGTGGGAGACAATGGCCTGGTGCTCTTTAGTGGGGTCTTGTTTGAGGGGTAAAAGGGAAGGTGTCTGAGAGGTGTTGCTGCGTCTCAGCAACAACTGGCCCTTAACACCCAGAAGACCAAGGAGATCATTGTGGACTTCAGGCATGTTACAAGCCACACTCACGACCCCATCTACATCAACAGAGCTGTAGTGGAGCGTGTATCAAGCTTCAAATTCCTTGGTGTCTACATTTCCAAGGATCTCACCTGGTCCCTGAACTCCTCCATCCTGATCAAAAAGGCACAACAGCACCTTTATTTCCTGCAGAGCATCAAGAAAGCTCATCTCTGTCCCAGTACTGACGGATTTTACTGCTGTACCATTGAGAGCATACTCACCAACTGCATCTCAGTGTGGTATGGCAATTGTCCCGTATCGGACCACAAAGCACTCCAGCGTGTGGTGAAAACTGCCCAGCAGATTATCGGCACCCAATTGCCCACCATTGAGAACACCTACCATAAACGCTGCCTGGGCAGGGTGAAAAGCATTATCAAGGATGCATCTCACCCTAACCATGGACTTTTTACTCTCCTCCCATCCGGTAGGTGCTACAGGAGCCTCCGCTCCCGCACCAGCAGGCACAGGAAGAGCTTCTTCCCTGAGGCTGTGACCCTGCTGAACCTCATATCACAGCGCTAAGCAGTGTTGCATCCGTATTGTACTGTCTCAGTACTTTTATATTTGTGTGCTGTAGCACTTACTTTTTATTCGCAGTTATTTTGTAAATAACACTATTCTTTGCATTTCTGGTCAGATGCTAACTACATTTCATGGGCTTTGCATCTGTACTTGGTACAATGACAATAAAGTTGAATCTAATCTAGCTAAAGGTCAATACACCAGACTACTACAGCAACCCCTTTTATCTGCGGGTTTGATGGTGAGGTTAGGGTTAGTGGAGAGCAGTGAATTCAGAAGGAGTGTTAGAATTGGAGAGAGGAGTGGTGAAGTTGAGATGGTTGATGCCCCATCAGCAGTTAGCAACATGAAGATCCACAACAGACACAAGACCAGGGTATGAGTGTCCAGGAAGAGGAGAAGGGGTCATCGGTGCGTCTGGAGAGTCCTTGCCAAAGAAGTAGGCACTAAGATGGAGGTGGAGGTGGCAGAGCCCAGTGTCACAGCCGGCGCGGAACTCACTGGGATGTGGGTGCAGGAGGAAAAGTTGAGGCCCTTACTGAACAGAACGTTCTGCCTCAGAGAGGGGAAGGTCAGAGGGAAGGGTGAAGACCTGGCATGGATGAAGACTGGGATCAGAGGGGGAAGGAGGTTGGTCGTGTCTGATGAGAGAAGAGGGGAGGGTTGGGGTTTGTTAACATAATAGTGGTGACAGGAGGACAATTGAGTAGGAAACTAGGTCCTGATTATAGAATCAAATGATTATCGACAGATCTAACAGTAAATCCAGTTTTCTATTGCATCGATGGGTGCACACTATAACATCATTAGTGAAGTTCCTGAAACTTGGGGAGCTGTCTCTGCTACATTCCATGTCTCTATTTTGGTAACACACTAAAGAAATGCTGGTGAACGCAGCAGGCCAGGCAGCATCTATAGGAAGAAGTACAGTTGACGTCTCTGGCCAAGACCCTTCGTCAGGACTAACACCTGCAGCGTTCACCAGCATCTTTTGTGTGTGTTGCTTGAATTTCCAGCATCTGCAGATTTCCCCGTGTTTGCATCTCTATTTTGGTACCTTTTATGTCTACTTCGGAGTGAGGCAGAGGTTTGCTTTAATATATAATTGGTAATACGGCAGCCATTTCCTTCGGTGTAGCCCCTCTTCAGTCCAGCCTAGAGCAGGCGTTCCCAACCTTCTTTATGCCATGGAACCTTACCATTAACCGAGAGGCCATACCGTTTTGGATGCATTTCACTTCGCCAATAACAATGATGCGGAGTGCAAACCAGGGTGTGCTCTACATTGAAATACAAAGATTAAACTGAAGCAATATGCAGGGAATGAGACACATCCAAGGGTTGATGATGGATGAACTGAAAGTTCAAGTTCAGTTTATAGTCATTCAACCGTACACATGCATGGCTCCAAACAAAGCACTGTTCCTCTGGGCCAAGGTGCACAACACGGTACATATAACTCACGTAACACGTGAAGTAATATTACCACAAATAAATTAACAAATAATAAGGTGTATATACATACAAGTTCAAAAGTAAACAGTACAGTGCTCCTGTCACTTATTATGTGATGAGACTCAGGTGTTGGAAAGAAATTCAGTAGTCTTACAGCCTGGGGGAAGGAGCTATTCCCCATCCTAACAGATATTGTCCTAATGCCATGGTACCTCCTCCCTGATGGTCAAAAAGAACGTTAACTCAATATAAACCCATCAATCCTTTATTTATTTACTTTGACACCCCACTGAGCATGCATCTTTTTCACAAGTTTTGGTCTCTGCCACAAGCTCACAAGCGCAATACTTTGACCACCCAATCATACCATTTATAGCTTGTTGGTAATGGGCAATAAAATGAGAATGGTTTATTGTTCCACTTCCTTTATTGGAGTTTCTTCCATTTTGTTAAAATGTTTAATCTGGCACCTTGCCATTGCAAACATCAATAAAAGACTGAGCAACAGAATTACATGTGCAACTCGGTACACACAAAGGCCTTTTACAACTCTGGCTCCAGAGCACTCTAACCTCTGAGTCAGAATATCTTGTTTCCAAGACCCAGATAAGATTTGAACGAACCTCAGCGGGCAATCAAGTGTATTATGGAGGGAATGTTGCAATGTGAGAGGTGCCAATTTTTCCAAAGAGGGCATCAAAACAAGATCATATATATGGGAGTAATTGAAGAACAAGAGGTTATTTCAGAGAATAAACATTTCTACCTCAATTAGTGTCATTTAAGTATATAGGATTAACTAGTTACTTATACCTCAAGGACATTTCTACCTGAAAACGGCCAATATGACAACACAGAGTCAATCCTGTAGTCATAAAGAAATACAGTATGGATACAGTCCCTCCAACCCAACCATGGTACCCATTCAGAGAGTTCTAGTTTCCTACCCCTCTAAGTCCATCCCCTCTGTGCTCCTATCCAAGTGCTTCTTAAACACTATGACACTCTCGTCAGCCACTTCTTCTGGCTGCTCGTTTCATATACTCACCGCTTTCTGTGTGGAAGAAGTTGCCCCTGAGGTCCCTTTAAAATCTCCTTTCCCTTACCCTACATCTAAGCCCCCTAGTTTTGGACACCTCTACTCTGGGGAAAAGACTATGACCATTCACCTCATCTATCCTCCTCATAATTTAAAACATTAATATAAGATTGCCCCTTAATTTTCATATGTTCCAATGAATAACAACCTAGCCTGGCCAATCAGTCCTGGCAACATCCTCATAAATATTTTCTGCACTCTTTACAGTTTAACCACATCTTTCATATAACAGGATGATCAAAACTGCGTACGATTCTCCAAGTGCACCCTCACAAAATAAGTTATACAACTGCAACAGAATGTCCCGGCAGATGACGGCCAGCGGACAAAGTGCCTTTTTCATCATCTTGCTACCAGTGATGCTGCTTTCAATTTCTAGATCCCTCTGTACCATTACACTCCATAGTACCCAACCATTTCTAGCACATGTCCTACACTGGTCTAATTTTCTGCATACTTTCTCAAATTTATCTCATCAAAATCCCTCGAGTTCTACCATAACCTTCTTCACTAACAATATCTCTCTAATTTCGTGTCACCTTCAAACTTACTGATCAAGCCTTATGCATTGACATACAACTAGTCTATATAAACAATGAATTACAAGGGTCCTAACACCAATCCCTAGTGGCACACCACTAACCTCCAGCCCCTATTCCGAGAAACAACCTTCACCCACTATCCTCTGCTTTCTGCCCCCAAGCCAATTTGAATCTACCTAACTGACTCTCCCCGGATTCCATGGACCCAAACCTTCCAGACCAGCCTACCATGCAAAACTTTATCAAGCGCCCTGCTAAAGTTCAAGTAGACAATATTCACTGCCATACACTCATTGCATTTTTGATTATCTCTTCAAACAAAAACTGAAAGGTTCATCAGACACAACTTTCCACTCACAAAGCCGTGGTGAATCCTCCTAATCAGATGCTGTCTATCCGAATGGTGGTAGACCCCTTCCCTCAAAATCCCTGCAGTATTTTCCCCACTACTGAGATCAGGGTGACTGGCCTGTAGTTCTTTGCAGCCCTTCTTAAGCAATAGAACAATCTTAGCCATCTTCCAGTCACTGAGAACTTCACCAGTGTCTAACTATATTTCCACAACAGCCTCAGTAATTTCTCCTCTGGCCTCTCACAATGTCTGGGGATGTATTTGAACAGGGCACCATAGATTTATGCACTTTAATGTGCTACAAGGCTGCAAGTATCTCCTCCCTGGTAATACTAATATCCTCCAAAGCATCTCCACTTACTTCTCTTATCTCTGGAACAAACATTATTATCATCCCAGGAAACACTGAAGAGAAATATTAATTAAAAACCCATTTTCTGTAGCTCGAGGTATAGGTGGTCTGGCTGATCTCGAAGGGGGACCTACTCTTTCCCTAACCATCCTTTTACTTTTAATATAGCTAAAGAACCTCTTGAGATTTTCCTTAACATTACCTGCCAGATCCAGCTTATGCCCTCTACTTGCTCATATAATTTTCTTCTAAAGAGTATATTAACCTTTCCATTGTCCTCAAGGTTTTGTTCAATCCCAACCTCTTTAACCCAAAGTAGGCCTCCTTCTTTACCTTGACCAGGCCCTCAACAGCTTTCGTCAGGCAAGGTCAACAAAATTTGCCAGGTTTACACTTCACCTAACACGAACATGCTGCTCCTGGGCCCTTGCTATCATAACCTTAAAAGCCTCCCTCTTGCTATTTGTTCCTTTCCCTTCATACAGGTTTGCCCAATTGACGCTTGCTAGATCTTGCTTAATTTCCCCAGAACTAGCCTAGCTCCGGTTTAGGAACCCTCAACCCATGGACTTGACCTAACCTTTTTCATCACAATCTTAAAACTAACAGAATTATGATCACTGGGATCGAAGTACTCCCTGATTAGAATTTCAATTACTTGCCTTGCCCTGTAATGCACCTTCCCAGTTAGAGCCCTTTGTATATTGACAGGGAAACTTTCCTAGACACAGTTCATGAATTCCACTTCATCCATGCCCTTATCACTCTGGGTGGCCCAGTCAATATCGAGAAAAAAAATCTCCTACTAATCCAACTGGGAGTAATTTCTCTCCACACCTGCTCCTCAAATACCCACTGACTACTTGGGAGTGGTACGTGGTGGTGACACCCCCACCTCTTTTTGTTTCTATGTTCCATCTTACAGACTCATGAGATGATCCCCCAAGAATGTTATCCCTAAACACGGCTCTGATGTTCTCCCTTATCACAAAGACAACACCTCCTCCACTGTGACGACATTTTAAGTATTCTCCATTGACTGAAAGATGTGAGTGCAGAATACGTAATATATAAATCCTGGTCTATGGGTGGCTTGGAAGCTTAGCAGTTAGCGCATCACTTTGCAGCACCAGTGACCAGGTTCAATCCCATCACTGTCTGTGAGGAGTTTTCCCATATTCCCACATTCCAAAGACGTGCGGACCTGTAGAGTGATTGGGCACATGGGGTATAATTGGGCGGTGTTACCATGTTGTATCTATAAAAATTAAATTCAATTTTTGTGGCTTTTCGGTTTCCTGTTTTGCTTTGAATAACACACACAAAATGCTGGAGGGACTTAACAAGTCACACAATATCTATGGAGAGGAATAAACAGTTGACATTTCAGGTAAGACCCTTTAACAGGACAGAAAAGGAGCCTCTGTTCTTCCCAATCCTGATGAAGAGTCTCAGCTCAATTTATCAATTGTTTATTCACCTCCACTGATGCTGCCTGACTTGTTCAGCTCCTCCAGCATTTTGTGTGTATTGCTCAAGATCTCCACCATCTGCAGAAACTCTTGTATTCTTGTTTAACCTCGATATCAAATTCAAAAGTGATGAGAAGGTCTGTGAGCGAATAGGTTATCCTTCCAGGGTAGAAATAAAACATAACTTTTAATGTTTGTGTGTCTTGCTACATTAATGGTCAATGGTATAAGGACTGGTGAAGAACATGACATGAAGACATTATACAACATTAAGATGGTAGTGTGCATGAACGCAGTGGCATCTAAGGACCAACAAAAGTCTTTTTTGAACATACTTTTTTACCATCACAAAACCCTGCTGGACATTAAGCACTTAAAGAACTTAAGTCTTCCCCATCAGCGATTTGCTCGTTGGTGGAGATACTGAAGGCATGGACTTGGTGTGGATGGAGCTGCTGTCTGTGTCAGAGATGAGTGAGGAGTTGGTGTGCAAAGGCAGTACGCAGTCTAACAGTAGAGCTACTAGGACGTGATGTTTCAATCCCTATGGTAAGTCGGCACTCTCAATGTTGGCAGTGGGCTTGGAGTGGTGACAAGGAGGGAGGGTAGGTACACTCACAACACGCTGGAGGAACTCAGCAGGTCAGGCAGCATCTGTGGAAATGAACAGTCAACGTTTCGGGCAGCTGGGGGAGGGGGCAGAGTGAAAAAGAGAGGGGAAAGGAGGGGGACGGAATTACCGGAAGTTGGAGAATTCTATGTTCATACCAAGGGGCTGGAGACTACCTAGACGGTATATGAGGTGTTGCTCCTCCAACCTGCGTTTAGCCTCATCATGGCAGTAGAGGAGGCCATGTATGGACATATCTGAATGGGAGTGGGAAGCAGATTTGAAGTGGGTGGCTACCCGGAGATCCTGTCTGTTGTGGCGGACGGAGCGGAGGTGCTCGACGAAGCGGTCCCCCAATCTGCGTCGGGTTTCACTGATGTAGAGGAGGCCGCACCGGGAGCACTGGATGCAATAGATGACCCCAACAGACTCACAAGTGAAGTGTTGCCTCACCTGGAAGGACTGTTTGGGGCCCTGAATGGTGGTGAGAGAGGTAGTGTGGGGACAGGTGTAGCACTTACGCTTACAGGGATAAGTGCCGGGTGGGAGATCCGTGGGGAGGGACATGTGGATCATAGAGTCGTGGAGGGACCGATCCCTGCGGAAAGCAGAGAGGAGGGTAGGTACGTCATCGGGGTCATCAGGTGGGCATCATCCTTCTTTGACATTTCGTTGATAAGCCCATGGCGTCTCCAGAGGGCTCAATGGTGCTACCTGGCGTCCCAGATACACCCCCATTATCTTAGTTGCTTTTCTTGTGATCACAACACCCTGCAAGGCATTGTTAATGTGGAATGCTGCAAATCGAATTCACTGCTTTATTAGCAGTTGGTGGGGCAGTTCCATGGCCTCTGTCATGGCAAGGACTAAGTCTCAAGCCACTGTGTCGCTTGTTTACAGCCACTCAGGAGAGCTGGAGTTGGCGCAGTGCACTGGAGGTGGTGTGGCACGGCTTGCAAGCTGGAGTCAGTGCTGCCCCCAGTGTTCAACGGCAGACTGCTCTAACATTCATGGACTCGGGGACTTGGACTATCTGACTGTATTTTACTGCTACCTTTATGTGCTACATGAGCCTTGTGCTGTGTATGACAGTTGACAGTGTGTTTTGCAACCTAGCCCTGTAATAACGTTGTTTCGTTTGGCTGTATTCATGGGTATTCATGTATGGCTGAATGACAATTAAACTTGAACTGGAACCCACAGAACCATCAAAGCTTTATTTATCACTCTTCTGTCTCCATTATTTCCTTTCATCTGCATATGTGGATACATGTCATCATATACTACACATCATTGCCAGAAAATACACTACACTCCATTTCAAAGAAACAAAAGCAATTTACATTACATGTCCAATTTAAATTTCAAAAATTATGGAATCTGGTAATTTTGCATATTAGGCCTCCATCACAAAGGGCCAGATAGTCTGATTCGTTGCAACTTTCAGTATCTCTAGATTTCACTTCTGTGCCTCCCAGAGCTTGTTATCTGCTCACCTAATCCCAGATCAGTGGCTCCCAGAGCGTGCTATCTGCCAATCCAATCCCAGATCTTAGAATTACCTAATTCAACAGATGACATAAACAAACAATCTAAAGTCCACCAAGAAATGTGTATTGGCAGAAAAAATATTATAACGTCCAAATGGGATTTCTTCCATAGTTTCCTTTGGAATCATAAAGGTTGAGTGATATTTTCTTTTGTACTTCCCTCATCAGGATTATGTGTTTCTGCATACACTTCTGATTTTACCTCTTACTTTCTGTTTCATACACCACTTCCAATAAAGTTCATTGTCATGTACATAAGTAAAGTAAGATACAGCATCTTTAATTTCTTGACAGGCTTGGTTTATCACGGATGTTCTAGTTAACTGTACTGTTGAAAGTATCCAGAATGACTACACTATGGTCTGGTATGGCAATCTGCAGGTACAGGAACACAAGAAGTTCGAAGTTCAAACGACATTTATTATCAAAGCATGTATACTGTATACAGCCGCAAGATTCGTCTCCTTACAGGCAGTCACAAAGCAAAACCACATCAAACACCCAATGTGCAGAAAAAAAAACAAACTGTGCAAGCAATAAAAATAAGCAAATAACATTCAAAACCAAAGTTCACTTCACCTGCAGAGAGTCGTGGAGTCAGCCAGTAAGTCCTGGCGCATTCCTCTCTACCAACAGCAAGATTTACAGGAAACACCAACTCGAGGCAAAGGTTCACAAAGAATGCCATCTTCTCACAGTTACTGTCAGGCAGGAGATAGAAAAAAAGAAGTCCAGCACCACCAGGTTCAAAACCAGCTCTTCCCTTCAGCCATTCTGTTCTTCAACCAACCAACACAGCCATACTCACTACGGTTTAGCAACACTACAACAGCTTTCATCACTTGCACATCTACTTGGATTACTTTTTTCTTGTTCTCATTGCATTCTTTCTTGTAAAAATTGTACACAACGTGTTCAATTTATGTTTTCTTTGTGAATGTTGCTTGTGTGCTCCTGACACTCCTGCAAGTGTTTCATTGCATCTGCCAATGACAATAAACAACTTTCATTTTGTAAATGCAATGAAAAACTTGCTTGCAGGCACATGGGTAGATCACTTTCCCCCACCATCCGATTTCTTAACATTAGATCTGTTTAGTGATCTCACCAAACGTATAATCAGTTGATAATGTGTGTGTGTCTGAAAAACTAGTTTTATTATGCTCAAAACCAGCATCAATCTGTCCTTGCACTTTCAGCAACACTATACATCATAACATTCGGATCTCTGAAGACACTCATGAGGTGGCTCCCACACTCTAATGAGTAGCCCCATGTGTCCAGCCTACTCAGAAGTGTCTTCTGACAAAAGTCGGCAGTGAAAGATGATTTATGGTTCAAAACGGTGTAACAGGATCATTTTTATCCAAAGCTCTCCAAAATTACAGGCAGCTATAAACTTGGAATGAGGAACCAGCAGGTCAGTTAACAATGATGGTGGATATAATGTTATGTTGAAGGGTTTCTTGCAACACTGCCATTTCAAAAATTTTTCTAGTCTGTGTGCTTCAAGACAAAGTCATCTGTGGTTTAATTGAGAAGCAAATTCAGTCATCGCACACAGTATTTGCTCTTCTCTGTACCCAGTGAACTGTCCTAATTACAAAGCTTTCCTCTATTGTTAGTGCTCCTATTTTGGAAGGGGGAGGGAGGAGGGGGAGGGGTGAGGGTGGGCTGAGGGGGCAGGGGTGGGGGGCTGAGAGGTGAGGGGGGGCTGGGGCAAACAGGGAAGGGTTTAAGGGGTGCAAAGGGTTAGGGGCTGGGGGATGAGGAGAGAGAGAGGGGACGAGGGAGGGACGGAGGGGGAGTGGCGTAGGGTGGGCGCACATGGGGAGCTGCGGAGGGGGAGTGGCCAGGGTGGGGAGGGGACGGGAGGGGGGAGTGGCCGGGGTGAGCGACCGAGGGGGACCGCGAGGGAGGGACGGAGAGGGAGCGTGAGGGAGGGACGGTGATGAAATGAGGTGGGAGAAGGAATATGAAGATTTATACAAACATTCCACATTGCACATTGTACCCTTCCTCAACCCTCCAATCAGCTTGGACTCTTCTCTCGCCACTGATCTCTCATATCTCTGTCGTCCATCCCACTTCTCTATTCAGTCCTGATGCAGGGTTTCAACAAAAACATCGACAATTCCTTCCCTCCCACGGATGCTGCTCAGCCTGCTGAGTTCCCCTAGCACACTGTCTCGACTGTGCAGCTGTGAATGGTTTGCTTGGAACTCACGGTTAGCAGTACTGGCTCAAGATCTCAGCTGTAGCCACCATGCAGTCAGAGGCTCGAGCTGCTGCTCCACCCAAGAGGTGATTCCTGACTACAACATGGTGTCAAGCACAACAAGGGCATGGGTTTAAGGTGAGAAGAGGAAGGTTTGGAGGAGAATTGAACAATAAGTAGTTGTTATCTGCAACACAATGACAATAGACTTAGTGTAGTCACTAAGTTAAGAGACATTTAAATAGATACTCAAATAGGCGAGGCGCAGAAAAATATTGACCTTGTGTGAGCAAATTGTGTTAAAGTAATTGGGAATGGTTGACATGGTAGTGGCAGGCTGGTTAGCTGGTTTCTGTGCTCTCTGACCCCATGACTTAATTTCACAAGTAGACATTGGTATCGCCCACCTTGCTGTCTCCTGCTAGTGGCCAAAGAGTTGTGCTGCAAATCACATCACAGATTCCATCTGACCAGAAGCAGTGTGGATGTGATCTTTACTGCTTAGTAACTCAAGTGCTGGGAGCAACGCCAATCCCTTAAGGGATACACCGAAGGCTTCCATTAACCATGAGGGACACAAGAAGCTTTTGTTATGATATTGCTGCCCACACAAATTGCCTCCATTTTACACTCGATTCTTGACACTGTGCAAGATGTGATCCTATGGTTTCGAACAGAGCCAATCTCCAGTGTAAAGCAAGACTGCATTAATGAAAAAAACTGGTGCATTCTTTCTCACCACAGTGCTGCACTTCATTTCCAATGGAGTGGAGCTAACCTACAGATCTGGCAGGTAACTATGGCAACCCACGGCCCTACACATAATCTCAATGCCCGAGCTGCAGTTCACAGACATTTGTGTACGTGTGCATTTGGAGGTCAGGCTCCAGATCACCATCAGCTCATCGCAAGACAGAAATCTTCCAGCAATCTGCCGGCAAAGCAGAACATTGTCCCCCAACAGTGAGAAGCTAGAAAATACGGACAACTTCCCAAACTTCAGGAGCCAATTCTCAGCAAAGGCAGGCATCAATGATGAAATTCATTTATTGGTTTTAATGCATCAGCAAAGCCTTTGACCAATGAAGGAAAGGTTGATGGAAGGTCTAATCTATCAAATTAGGGGGCAAATTTGGAATGAAAGACGATGAGAGATAACTTAATAGAGGTGTACAAGATGATAATGGATATAGATCAAGTGGACAGCAAGAGACATATTCTCAGGGTGGAAATGGCTAATACAAGGGGTATAATTTTAAAGTGACTGGGGGATGTTTTACACATAGAGTGGTCAGAGCATGGAATACCCTGCTAGGGGTGCTGGTAGAAGCAGATACCTCAGAGGCGTTTAAGAAACTCTTAGATAGAGTACAGCAGAAAAATGAAGGGCCACGTAGGAGGGAAGGGTTGGATTGATCTTAGAGCAGGTCAAAAGGCTGGCACAATATCATAGGCTCAAGGCTCTGTACTGTGCTGAAATGTTGTATGTTCTATAAAGACCATAAGATATATGATCAGAATTAGGCCATTTGGCCCACCGAGTCTGCTCTGCCATTTTGTCATGGCTGATCCATTTTCCTCTCATCTCCAATCTCCTGCTTTCTCCCATAACCCTGACTAATCTAGAACCTATCAACCTCTGCACTAAATACACCCAATGACTTGACCTTCACAGCCACTTGTGACAATGAATTCCACAGATTCACCTCTCTCTGGCTAAAGAAATTACTCCTCATCTCCATTCTAAATGGACTTCCTCTATTCTGAAGCTGTGCCCTCTGGTTCTAGGCTCGCCACCATTGGAAATATCCTCTCCACATTCACTTTTTCTAAGCCTTTCAACATTCGATAGGTTTCAATGAGATCACCACTCATTTGTGTGAATTCCAGGGACTACAAGCCCAGGGTCATCAATCAGTTCTCATATGGTAACCCTTTCATTCCCAGAATCATTCTCATGAACCTCCTCTGGACCCTCTCCAATGTCAGCACATCCTTTCTTAGATAACGGGCCCAAAACGGTTCACAATACTCCAAGTGAGCCCTCACCGAAGACTTATGGTGGGCATCCTCACTTTTATATGGCAGTCCTCTCAAACTGAATACTAACATTGCATTTCTCTACCTCACCACCGACTCAACCTGTAAATTAATCTTTAGGGAATCCTGCACAAGGACTCACAAGTCCCTTTGCACCTTGGATTTTTCAGTTTTCTGTCCATTTAGAAAATAGTCTACACTTTTATTTATTTCTTCTACCAAAGTGCATGACCACATACTGTATTCCATCTGCCACTTAGCTGTCCATTCTTCTAATCTGTCTAAGTCTACCTGCAGCCTACCTGCCTCTCCACCTATCTTTGTATCGTCTGGGGTGTGGTCCAGGTGATTTCTGTACCTTCAGACCTTCCAGTTTTCCAATGCAACATCACTCATTTCTGCCCCCTGACACTCTTGAACTTCCAGCATACTGCTAGTGTTTCCAGTGAAGAATGATGCAAAATACTTACTCATTTTGTCTGCCATTTCTTGTCCCCAGCTACTACCTCATGATCTTATAGTCTGTGATGATCCCTGCCCTTCCACGTCTCTGAAAAGAGCAGTATCTACATTTTTTACCATAGGGTGCTGGGGAGATACTACTCCAGAAACCTTCACAAAAATCCTCCCAGTCAACTGGAGGGATGATATGACAATACAACTGTCATGGTAGTGATGTTCAGATATTAACCCAGTTAACCATTACCAAATAATTTGCATGGGTGTATCTTAAACGCAGGACCCAGGCTGTAAAAATAGGGGACAAGCTGTCCTCTACAATCACTCTGAGCACCGGTGCCCCACAAGGCTGTGTACTCAGCCCCCTGCTGTACTCACTGTACACCCATGATTGTGTAGCCAAGTTTCCATCGAACTTAATATACAAGTTTGCTGATGACACCACAATTGTAGGCCGCATCTTGGGTAATGATGAGTTTGAGTACAGAGAGGAAATTAAGAACCTGGTGGCGTGGTACGAAGACAATAACCTATCCCTCAACGTCAGCAAGATGAAGGAATTGGTTGTTGACTTCAAAAGGAGTAGCGGACCGCACGACCCAATTTACATCAGTGGTGCGCAAGTGGAACAGGTCAAAAGCTTTAAGTTCCTCGGAGTCAATATCACAAATGACCTGACTTGCTCCAACCAAGCAGAGTTCACTGCCAAGAAGGCCCACCAGTGCCTTTACTTTCCAAGGAGGCTAAGGAAATTTGGCCTGTCCCCTAAAACCCTGACTAATTTTTATAGATGCACCGTAGAAAGCATTCTTCTGGGGTGCATTACAACCTGGAATGGAAGTTGTCTTGTCCAAGACCGGAAGAAGCTGCAGAAGATTGTGAACACAGCGCAGCACATCACACAAACCAACCTTCCGTTGTTGGACTCACTCTACACCGCACGCGGTCGGAGCAGTGCTGCCAGGATAATCAAGAACACGACCCACCCAGTCAACACACTTTTCATCCCTCTTCCCTCCGGGAGAAGGCTCAGGAGCTTGAAGGCTCATACGGCCAGATTTGGGAACAGCTTCTTTCCGACTGTGATAAGACTGCTGAACAGATCCTGACCCGGATCTGGGCCATACCCTCCAAATATCCGGACCTGCCTCTCGTTTTTTTTTGCACTACCTTACTTTCCCTTTTCTATTTTCTATTTATGATTTATAATTTAAATTTTTAATATTTACTATCGACTTGTACTCCAGGGAGCACGAAGAGCAGAATAAAATATCGCTGTGATGATTGTACGCTTTATTATCAATCGTTTGGCGACAATAAAGTTTAAAGTAAAGTAAATGAGGACATAATTAAGTCAATTACAGATTCATTCCTGTTATTATGAGTAATTCTGCTGATTGGCCTTAATTAATAGAGAAATTCAGTTATAATCATCTATAGATATAAGTCTACATCAACGAATGCAAAAAAACACAGCTGTCCATGATCCATAATAAAGACTCGCTATCTGATATACTCAATAACATCTCACCCACCATTTTTCTCAGCTGTTTGTCTTGGGAGAGCCAGGATTTAAAGGATGAAGAAAAAAATTGCCTGGGATTCTCTGAGCACATACAGTGTATTCCATTTACTTGGGCCACATTGGAACCAGTGCATTTTTAATAGTTGTTGGAGGAATTCATCCACTGTATGCTGTCGTGTTCTTTTGATTGACTGTAAGTGACCTCTAGTGCAGATAATGGACTGCCTTCATACAACGCTTTTGACAGCTACATCCTCCGAATCTTTACTTTCATAGTAAAATTCAAGATGATTATTGATACCTTCAAATTCTTCGTAATTTCCAACTTGCTGAAGTTGTGAAGTTGTTTCCTTTTCACTCCCGGCCACTTCTGGCATCTCTACGCCTGAATGCGTGAAAACGCAGTGAGCAAAACAGTTTTGCACTGTCTTACTGCTTATTTCTTGCCAACTAGCAGTGACAAAAGCCACTAGTTTTTGAACACAAACACATGCAAATGCTCTTAAGAGACTTGAGGAGTATATGGCTAAAAAGAAAAGAGACACTAAGGTAAAAGATAACGATCTCACTGAATGGTAACTGGGGCACATGAGACTAAGAGGCTTACTTCTGTTTTTATCCCTTACATAGAAGAGTACAACACAGAAACCCAAAATGTTGTGAAAAACTAGTTAAATGCCTAACTAAACTAATCCCTTTTCCTTACATACTGCCCATATCCCTCCAATTCCTGCATATTCATGTATCTATACAAAAACTGCTGAAATGCCTTTGATGTATTTTTCTCCACTGCCACCCCTGGCAACACATTCCAGACGTGCAAAAGAATCTTATCCTGTACATCCCCTTTGAACTTATCTGCTCTTGCCTTAAATGCATGCCCTCTAGTACTGGATATTTGGACCCCAGGAAAAAGATGCTAGTTTTCTACTCTATCTATGTTTCTCAATCTTACACACTAGTCATATCTCCCCTCAGACTCAGCCTCTCCAGAGAAAGCAAACAACAGAAAATCTGCAGATGCTGCAAATCCGAGCAACACACACAAAATGCAGGAGGAATTCAGCAGGCCAGGTAGCATCTATTGAAAACCTTGGATTCCATTGGGGTAGCCTCCAACCTGATGGCATGAACATTGATTTCTCTAACTTCTAGTAATGCCCCAAACCTCCCCCTCCCCCACATTTCTCATCCCCTATTCCCTCTCTCATCTCATCTCCTTGCCTGCCCATTGCCTCCCTCTGGTGCTTGTTTCCCCTTTTTATTTCTTCCATGTCTTCTGTCTCTTTCACTAATCAACTTCCCAGCTCTTTACTTCATCCTTCCCCTTCCAGGTTTCAGTGAGATCCCCTTTGTTCTTCTAAGCTCCAGCGAGTTCAGGCCCAGAGTCATCAAGTGCTCATCATGTTAACCCTTTCATTCCCAGGATCTTTCTCGCAAACCTCCTCTGAACCCTTTCCAATGCAGCACCTCTTTTGTTGGATATGGGGCCCAAAACAGCTCACAAATGCAGTCTGACCAGTGCCTCAGAAAGCCTCAGGATTATATTGTAACATTTATAACGTATTCCTCTCAAAATGAATTCTGAGATTTCCTGGTGGTGGCTGATGGAGTAACAGCAATCCGCCGTTGCTCCAATTCTAATTATCTTACTATTTCCAACCCGTCTTGAAACTTCTTTTTTGCGTGTGACGTTCTTTCACTATGGACACAAGCAGGGCCAGAGGTACTAAAAAGGATGATCTTCCTGCTTCTTTGAATTCTATTATGGATTTGTTGCAAAGTCATACACGAGAAGCCTCTGAGAAGTTTCAACAATTCTGCTCTGAATTTAAACAAATAGATGGTAAATTGGATTCTATTCAACAAACTCTTAATGAACACAATAAACGTATAAAAAATAATGAAGAAATTTTGTCGTCTCTGGAAATGGAAGTGGATGAATTGCAAAAGCTTTGTGAAAAGCAATCGAAGTCCAACGAAAAATTAAGACAAATCAACCTAGAAAACAGAAGTAGAGGAAACAACCTACAGGCTCTGGGTCTCGAAGAATTAATCGAAGGTAATCATCCTATGAAATTTTTTGCAAACTTTTTGCAAGAATTATTTCCAGAGATTTTGACATCTTTGCCTATGATTGATCGAGTTCACAGATCTCCTGCGTTTAGACCTCCTAAGGGTCAGAGACCAAGATCAGTAATAATCTGTTTTCAGGAATTTAAAACAATGGAACTCTTAATTCGCGAATCTCGTTGAAGAGGCATGATTGACTATAATGGTCGTAAGATTAGAATTGTCGAAGATTACTTGCCTGAGGTTTACAGGAACGTGTTAAGTTCAAAGAAGTTATGTCCGAACTTTTTAATATGGGTTTCAAGCCTTCCCTTCGCTACCCAGCCCAACCCAGAATCACACTTTAAAGATGGATCTTTCGAATGGTTCCATTCGACTGTTGAAGCACAAAGGCTTTTTAAAATCTGAGGGCTAGCTATTTAGTTTGTCCTTACATGAAGACACAAGATTAAATAAGAAACGTTTAATTTGCAAATCCCGTCAAAGGGGCATGATTGGTTATAGGGTGGAATATTAAGATTCTCAAAGATTAATCGCTTGAAGTTATGCAGGAACATATCAAGTTTAAACAAACTTTTTTGGAATTTTTTTGACAAGGGTTTTAACCCATCCCTTGGCTACCCAGTTTGACTGAGAATCTCATTAAAGATGGATCCTTCAAATGGTTTCATTTGAATGCTGAAGCACAAAGATTTTTTAAATTTGAAGGCTAACTGCTTAGTCTGTTTTTCCATGAAGATATAAAATTAAAGTTTCATGTCTATCTGTATGAATAATTGTATCTTTTACTTTTGGTAAACCTTTGTAACTAATTTCCTTTCATATTTTTTAATACTGTATTTTTAATATACAAGAAGTGAATTTCTTGTTTGGATATTGTTTAGTCTAGGTTGGAATATAAATAACCTTGAAACTAATTGGAGCGATCACCAGGTTTTTTGGAGGGTTGTCCATAGTTGTAGATGCCAACTTTCTATTGGTCGGTCTTTTTTTTGGGAGGTGGGCGGGCGTATGGGTTTTTTTCTCAGAAGCTTTTCAAATTTTTAGCCAACTTGTTGCTTGGTTACCATTTCTCAAGGTTTATGGCTTGGTTTCAACTTACATTTTAACCCTTCCTTTAAGTAATATTAAAAAAGGACCAAACTATTAATTTACTCAGTTTTAACATGAAAGGGTTAAATCACCCTGTTAAACACAATAAGGTTTTTGCTTATATTAGGAAATATAAGGTCCCTATTACTTTCTTACAAGAAACTCACATATGCAAATGTGATCATCTACGTTTTTTTAGTTGTTGGAAAGAACTTTGTTTTCATTCTTCTTTTCAGGCCAAATCTAGAGAAATTCTGATTCTTATAGATAATACACTTTCCTTTGTCCAACATAAAGTGGTGTGTGATACTAACAGACGTTTTGTTATAGTTTCAGGAAAACTAGATAATAAATTAATATTATTTGCCAATGTGTATGCCCCAAATGTAGATGATCCAGGATTCTTTGAGCGTTTTTTTTTCCATTTTTACCAGATCTGAATCTTTATTCTTTGGTGATGGGAGGAGATTTTAACTGTTGGCTAGATCCAATTTTAGACCGATTATCTTCTAAACATCTCTTAATAAATCAGCCTTGTTTATTCAATCTTTTTTTTATTTAAGTGTGGTATTGTTGATGTTTGGCGTTTTTTACATCCTTTAGATAGGGAGTACTCATTCTTTGCCCATGTTCATCATACATATTCCAGAATTGATTTTTTTTATTGATAGTCAAATGATTTCATCAGTTCATTCCTGTGAATATAAAGAGATTGCTGTTTCAGATCATGCTCCTGTATTTCTATCTTTAAATCTCCCTGGTCTTCCTCAAACCAACAGATTTTGGCGTTTTAATACAACTTTGTTATCTGATAAGGAATTTTTTTAATTTCTAGAGAAGAGTATTATTTTGTTTTTTGAAGAGACTAAAAAGGAAGATACTTCTAAGCTTATTGTATGGGATACTTTCAAGGCCTATATTAGAGGACAAATTATTTCTTATACTGCGAGTGTTAAGAATAAAGCTAATAAAGAAAGAATTGAATCAACCAATCAATTAAAACAATTAGATCAAAAATATGCAATAGCTCCAGATCCTGTTTTATATAAAAGACATATTGAATTTAAAACTAAATATGATCTTCTGTTAACATATCCAATTGAAACTCAGCTTCTTAAAGATAAAACTCAATTTTACATTCACGGAGATAAATCAGGCAAAGTATTGGCCAACCAATTAAAAACTTCTGTAGTTAAGTGACAAATTAAAGAAATTTGCAAAACTAATGGCGATAGGACAACTGATCACTCTGAAATAAATCATACCTTTAGAGAATTCTATTCTAATCTTTATAGTTCTGATTCCCATAAAGATAATACTGTAATGAATAATTTTCTAGATCAGTTAAATATCCCTGCACTTTCTGCAGATAATTGCAAACAGATGGATCAACCCATTTCTTATGAGGAAATTGCCGAGGCTCTACGTTCATTACACTCGGGGAAGACCCCAGGTCCAGATGGATTTTCTGGAGAATTTTATAAAGGTTCTTGTTCATTAATTATACCGCAGTTACACTTAGTCTTTTTGGACTCTTTCAAATTGGGTAGTTTGCCTCAATCTTTTTATGAAGCTTCTATTTCACTTATCCTAAAAAAGAACAAGGACCCAGCTGAATGCTCTTCATATAGGCCAATTTCATTACTCAATGTTGATACTAAAGTTCTGGCTCGTAGGATTGAAAATATTTTACCTTCTATTATTTCTGATGATCAGACCGGATTTATTAATCCATTCCCATTTTAATATATGCTGTGTATTAAATGTTTTTCTCTCCTTCTCAGGAGATATTGGAATGTGTGATATCCTTAGATGCTGAAAAGGCCTTCAATCGGGTGAAATGGAATTATTTATTTAAAACCTTAGAAAAATTTAATTTTGGACCAGATTTTATTCAATCGATTAAATTACTTTATCTACCTCCTTCTGCTTGTGTTCTTACTAATTTTCAAAATTCCAAACCATTTAAACTTCATCGCAGAACGAGACAAGGCTGTCTGTTGAGTCCTTTGCTTTTTGATCTAGCTTTAGAACCCTTTGTCATTGCTTTTCGAGAATCTAATGATATCAGTGGTATTTTAAGGAGAGGTATCACCCACAAAATTTTGCTTTATGTTGATGATATATTGCTTTTTATTTCTAATGTTGAGACCTCATTACCTTGCACACTTTCTTTACTCTCCCATTTTAGCCAGTTTTCAGGATATAAATTGAATCGACCTAAGAGTGTATTATTTCCTTTAAATAATTTGGTATCAATTAATACTAATCTCCCTTTTAAAATTGTAAGGAATCAATTTACTTATTTGGGTGTAATAGTCACTAAGAATTACAAACACCTGTTTAAAGAAAACTTTCTTACTTTATTGAACCATGTAAAAAGGATATCATTAAATTGGTCACCTCTTTCAAAATCTTTGATTGGATGAATTAATTCTAATAAAATGAATATTCTACCTAAATTTATATATCTTTTTCAGGCTTTACCCATTTTTATTCCTAAATCCTTTTTGACTCTCTTGAATCTATTTTATCCTCCTATATATGGAAAAATAAACGTCCTCATTTAAATAAAGTTCATCTTCAAAAACCTAAAGAGTCTGGAGGTTTAGCCTTACCTAATTTTAGGTTTTATTACTGGGCAGTTAATAGACGATATCTTATGTTTTGGCTATATTATATTAATCGTGTAGACCATCCAGTATGGGTTTCTTTAGAAGCTAACTCTGTTAATAAATTTTCTATTATTTCTCTTCTTGGATCCTCACTTCCTTTATTTGTAAGTAAACTAACTGATAATTTAATAGTTAAACATACTCTGAGGATCTGGATACAATTTAGAAAACACTTTGGTTTATTGAGATTTTCCCTTTCAAGTCCCACTTATTCTAATTTGTTTTTAAACCCTCCTTGACTGATTTAGTTTTTAAAGAATGGGACAGATTGGGTAGTAAATGTTTTTGGGATCTGTTTGTTGGAGGAAATCTTTTTTCATTTGAGCAATTGCCAGCTAAACATAGCTTACCCAAAACACACTTTTTTACATATCTACAAATCAGAGACTTTCTTAGATCTCAATTATGCACATTTCCTATAAGCTCAGATAAGAACTTACTAGACGTAATTTTTAATTTGACACCTTTTCATAATGGTTCAATATCTAATATTTATGGTATGTTACTGGAGACGAGGAATGTTCCTTTAGACAAAATCAAGAATCTCTGGGAACAAAATTTACAGACGTCAATATCTAAGGAAACTTGGAATGAAATTTTTAAACTGGTTAATACTTCATCGCTATGTGCTCACCATTCCCTCATACAATTTAAGGTGGTACACAGAGTCCATATGACTAAAGATAAGCTATCTCGTTTTTATTTGGATATATCTCCCTACTGTGACAGACGTAATAATAGAGAAGCTTCAGTAATTCATATGTTTTGAACTTGCCCAAGTCTTGAAAAATATTGGAAGGAAGTTTTTCAAACTTTTTCTTTACCTTTCAAAGTCAATGTTAAGCCTAATCCTCTGACGGCCCTATTCGGTATTTTGCAGGACAAGGTATCAAGCTGAAGACATCAGATATACATATTTTGGCCTTTAGCTCTCTTATAGCTAAGAGGGCACTTTTGTTTAAATGGAAAGATGTTTCTCCTCCTACTCATGCTCAATGGTTGTGCGACGATATGTCATGCTTAGATTTAGAGAAGATTCGTTGTTCAATTTCTGAATCTCGTCAAGACTTTCAAACATTGTGGGGACCCTTTCTGAATTATTTTCAAAACCTTCAATTCGTTGTTTAAATTCAGATGTTGGCTATTATTAATTTTTTTAATATGAGAGGGTATTTTACCTTTTTTTCTCCTTAATAAACAGCTTTTTTTTTCTTCTTTGGTAGGGGTTAGACTCTTTTTTGTAATAAATTTGTAATAAATTAGTATATTTCAATATAACTACTGATTAACTTACATGAATATGGGGTAATGAGATTGTTATTATGAATAGATATAATGTAATTGGTAGTTTTTTAAAATCTTTTTTGACCTTATATATAGTTTCTTGTACTCTATATTCTTCTATGTAGAAACTAATAAAAATATTGGAAAGAAAATGAATTCCAATACTGCACTTGTCTTCCTTTCTACTGATTCAACCTATTAACCAGTTAGGCCACCACAGTAGTGCCGCGGTCAACACAACACTACTACGGCTTGAGGGTTCACAGTTCGGAGTTCGTTTCCGGCGCCATCTGTCTGTCTGGAGTTTGTACATTCCTCCCCGTGAACCCATGGATTTCCTCTGGGTCCTCTGGTTCCTTCTTATGTTCCATTGCTGTTGGTTAGTAGTTTAATTAGTCACTGTAAATTGCCCTGTGACTAGGATAGGGTTAAATGGTGGGCAGTGTGGTTCATTTTGCCAGAAGGGCCAGTTGCATCCTCTATCTCTAAATAAAATATAAAACGAATAATAATCTTCAAGTTAACCTTTAGGGAATCCTGCCTTACTTCCTTTCCCATTGCACCTCCTAATTCTGCATTCACTCCCCATTTATAAAATAGTCTACAGCTTTCTTCCTTCTACCAAACTACATGACCATACACTTCTCTATACTATATTCCATCTGCCACTTCTTTGTCCATTCTCCCAAGGAAGAAACAGCCACTGTTTATTCACTTCCATAGCTGCTTCCTGACTTGCTAAGTTCACCCAGCATTTTGCATTTGTAACGCTACGTATTTTGCACAGGAATGATATTTTTGAGTAATCTTTGCCTCTGATGAGGAAGGGTCTGCAGAGGTGATGCCTCTATCAATTTCTCATTGTCTGCTCCAAGTACAAACTTCATTTCCATAATGCAGCTGTACTCATGTTGCTAGGCTACCATCCTTGCAGGATTGAGCTCAAGGTACCAGTCTGCCAATGCTAACAGTAAAATAACACTGTTGAAACAGAACTCACAGCCTGTCAGAATAGTCCAGCTTCCAGAATATTTCTGGGAACTAGTAATGTAAACCATACATGGCTCTGAGCCCTTGTCTGTCCTGCGATACCAATTCCCACCTTGGGATTTGGGCCAGGGTAAATACCAGGACAGATCGGTGACCACGTACAGCTTATAGAGGAATCCGTACATAAAGTTTCATTCTTGTACCCTCCAGCCAGTAAGTGGTGTCTAGGAACAAGTACAGGAATGTTTAAGAAAGCATAAAGAATGTATTGAATGTCACTCCTGTGATGGTCATGTGAGAGTTGAAAAGGCTTTTTGTATGCAAAGGGACATAATAAAGCACAGATGTTGACCTTGGGGTAACGTCTGACAATTAGCTGGATTATAGGTTATGGATATCTCTGGTTAAAATAAATAATTCCACTATGGATTCAACAATATCCCGTTGGGAATGAGGGAGTGTGCACAGCTATGTTTGCAAAGAAATGTGGCTATTGGTGAAAATTTATTTTATTCTTCTCTCTATTTTAGAGAGTGCAAAGGTGCACAGTGATGCATCACCCCAACAGGCATCAAGAGTGTTACCTATCAGAAACACACAAGCTGCTGGAGGAATTCAGCAAGTCAGGCAGCACCTATAAAGAGTCCACATTTCGGGCTGATACCCTTCATCAGGACTGGAAAGAAAGGGGCAAGAGGCCAAATATGAAGGTAAGGGATGGGAAGGAAAGACCAGGTGTGGGGGAAGGTGTGTGGGTGTGGTAGAAGGCCTGAACTGAGAAGCTGGGAGGTGACAGGTAGAAGGCAAAAGGGCTGAAGAAGGAAACTGATAGAAGAGGAGAATGTACCATGGGAGAAAGGAAGAAGGAGGTGATAGACATGTGAGGAGAAGAGAAGGGAGCCAGAGTGGGAAATGGAAAAGGACAGAAGGGGGACAGGGGAGAAATGACTGGAAAATGGAGAAATCCATGTTCGTGGTGTCAGGTTGAAGGCTATCCAAACAGAGTATGAGGCGCTCGTATGTCTTTATGATTTGTGTTTACCTGCCAAAAAAGTTGCCCATCTACTCTATCTGGAGAGAGTTACCACGGCATCATGCCAGCCTTCATAAATGTAGATTTGGCATAGGCTGTACAGTGGGCTGGGGGAATACCAGACTGCTAGATTTAGTCAACAGTCTTTCAGAATGTCCAGAAAGCCAGAACTTTCATATGACAGTTAAAACAGTCGGACAAATTCACAATACCAAGAAATATATACAGACAAGTAGCAGGTTGAATGCTGGAGATGGAGTCAAACCCATCAGCACTAATTAGAAGCATTAACTAGTAGGGGTCAAAGTTGTCACCTTGTCCAATGAGAAAAATGGTGCACAGAAGTTCTGATAAAGGATCGCTGACCTGGTCCCCTTTCCACATATGCTGTCTTAACCTGCCAAGCTTTTTCCGCGTATTCCGTTTCTTCTTATATTTCAAATTTCAAAGTTGTGCATTTTTTAACAATTGCACAATTATCTTCTTTTGCATTTTGTTACCACCAAGAATGGTATTTTTAGGTAGCGTTGCATTCATTACAAGCCAGGTTTTCACGATGACATTGCTTTTCCGTGAATGAACACATCTACCGCAGCAGCCATACTGCAGACTTACACGTGAAGAGCAAACGGCATAGAATGTCATCTAACCTGGGGGCCCGGTCCGTTTATGAACCATGCCTCTACACGGTTTAGCGGGGTCGTGATTCCCTTCACACTCTCCCCTGCTGCAGAACTGCCAGCAGCAAGTAAACGAGCTGCCAAAATTCTCGCCAAGGGTATGCAGATCACAGGGGTAATGTGAATGTAGAGAAGAATCGAAACAAGACACCCCCCACCCCCCGACATCGTGACAGGGTGCACCAAATATTCTGCGAGAATGTCCACTATACGCAAACATAAGACCCACAGGAATTTAATAAGATACTTGGATAGACAGGGGTTGAAATATTTGACATGCACTTACATAAAGGAATGAAAGATATATAAATGCAAAATCATACCTGGTGTGTTTTCGGGACTGTGCGCGAACTGTCATCGAATAATATAGCAATTATTCCACAGGCTGCCTGCAGTCGAAGGTAGTACCGCCTCGTACGTACTGTGTTCTCTAACCTTCACTAAACTACAGTCTAGAGAGCGAACCCCTGCTGCCAGGCGCGATCGAAAGAGAACAGAACATCTGATTGTTTTGTACTGAAGACCTTACGGGTGATGACAGAGTTACTGCGGTATAATGCAGATTGAGGCTAAAGCTCACCCTGAGGCACTCGTACTTTCATTCCGCTAGCAACAATTTTTGGCAATAATATCTGCTCCGAAGCTACAGCGCTGAGCTTTGCTTCTGCTTGCTAGGCCAAGTGTGGTCACTGTGCGCCAAGTCCTGTCGCCGGTTGCTTCTGGTGATCTTACATGCTTTATGACTGAATTTATTCCAGTTCCTGCAAGAAATACCTCTTATGGCAAAAAAAAATGCTTGTTTTTTTTCGTTACAGGTATGGGAAATAAGATGTTGTGAAGGATTGTGAGGTAACCATAGCGTTTAAAACAGCAATTAGAGCCATCTTAATTCATCCATGTAAATAGTCATAGTCATACTTTATTGATCCCGGGGGAAATTGGTTAAAAATAACCATGTTGCTCCGTTGCTTTTAAAATAAATCTTCTGATACATTTCCAGTACGCAAGTATAAGGGCAAACAAAATAATTGTTGTCTGAACAACAGGAATTCTGCAGATGCTGGAGATTCAAGCAACACACATCAAAGTTGCTGGTGAACGCAGCAGGCCAGGCAGCATCTCTAGGAAGAGGTGCAGTTGACGTTTCAGGCCGAGACCCTTCGAAGGGTCTCGGCCTGAAACATCGACTGCACCTCTTCCTAGAATTGTTGTCTGATCCAATGTGACATAAAAGGTACAATATGATAAAGAACACAGTAATAAGAAAAACAATAAATAGAGAAAATTTGCAGATCTTGGAAATCCAAAGCAATATACACACAGTGCTGGAGGAATCAGCAGGTCAGGCAGATGGAAACGTACAAATAGTCAACATTTCAGCCGACTGAGAAGGAAAGAAGAAGATGCCAGAATAAAAAGGTGGGGGAGGGGAAGGAGGCTAACTTTAAGGTGATAGGTGAAGCCAGGTGGGTGGGAAGGGTCAAGCATTGGAGAAGAAGGAATCTGATAGGAGAGGAGAGTGGACCATGGGAGAAAGGGAAAAAAGGAGGGGATCCAAGGAAAAGTAATAGGCAGCTGAGAATTAGTAAAAGGTCAGAGTGGGGAATAAAGGAAGGGGTGGGGGGGATTTGTTTACTGGAAGAAGAAATCGATATTCATGCCATCAGGTTAGAGTGTACCCTGACGGAATATGAGAATGATGTGTAATTTAAATACATGAGATAGAATCAATCTATTTATATAAGCTATGTCCATAAAGTGACACTAGGCACACGAGTGTCTGTACGTTAGGATGACTGATAGGAACTGTTAAAACAGAGGTGGATGGGAGAGTGGACTGGTGCATTAGTGGGTGGAGGTGTTGATCAGCCTCACTGCTTGGGAAAAGTAACTGTTTTTGAGTCTGGTGTGGATGCTATGTAGCCCCCTCCCTGATGGGAGTGGGAGTGGGACAAACAGACCATGAGCAGTATGATTAGGATCCTTCATGATGTCACTGGCCCTTTTCTGGCACCTCTCTGTATACAGTATGTATCTTTGATGGCAGATAGGCTGGTGTCAGTGATGTGTTGACTACACTTCATAATCTCTAACTGAGGGGGATTTTGTGACTGCCATGAAAGGTGCAATGCAAGAACTGGTTTTTAAGTCATCAGTAACACTGGAGTTTCTACACGTTGTTGGCAGAAAGTTATTCAGGTGAAGTAATGCAATTGTACAAACACACATTCAAAAACATACCCATTCAAAATCACACCCACTTAAATGAACAGACAAAATGGATAGAAATGCACAATGGATACTAATTAAAGGTTTAAATGAGTGACTAGGAAAACATGCTACTTTGGGCTGATAGTAGGTTGAATATCTTAAACTAATTGACAGTCGCTAACAACTAGCCACGTTTAGCTTTTTGTTATTTGATTCAGAGACCTTTTGTTCACTAACTCTTACTGTATCTGATAACACCTTGTAATTTATTATTTATTGTCACAGCCTAACAACAGTGCAATTGTTCTGTCGAAGTTGCAGGCATTTAATTCATAATTAAAAGCAGTAACTAAGAATTGAAGGACAATAATTTTCATTTAGATACATTATGAACCAGGATTTTTCTGATCTTTACCGTTCCAAGAACAGTTGAAAGTTAAGATGTCAGTTGGGTCAGTTGGGATGATTGTTTAACGTGTGTCAATATCTACATGGAGGTCTCAGGTGACCAGATACCCATTTTGTTTCTGTAGCACAATCATTGATCAAATTGGTTTTCACAGAGCGCCAGCTGTTCAAAGACCACAGCAATTCGAAGCAAACCAATCAGTGAGCACTATTCCCTGGAGTTCATTTCATTTCTACAAGAAGATAGCAGTCATTGCCAAGGCAAACTAATCTTTTGTTTCAGCAATACAAAAGGAAACATGGAGTTGGATCCCATTTTGTTTTGTAAAAGAGCAATGCAGTCAAGAAATTTGTAAAGTTCGTGTTTATTAGCATAGGTTTGTTTTATTGAGCTTTAAGGCTGATGCAGGAGTTCTGAAGTGTAACATGTGAATGCAAAAGCACAAACACAAACCAGGTAGTTTATTGATGGACAAATATTGGGTTGTACACCAAGATAACTCCCTTGCTGTCTCCAAAATTCTCTCGAACTGGGAGGAGAGATCCCCAATCTGCTTCTCAGTATTCTTTATTTATGCTTGAATGTGACAGTCTAAATTATTGTGTTCAAAATGCTAGAGTGGATTTTGGATTTAGAACCTTCTGACTCAGAGGTATCAGTGCTATTAAGTGAGTCATGACCATCACTGCAAAGGTGAAAAGTCATTAATCTGTTGTATGCAGCCAACAAATATTTAAGACAACATTTTATTTGTAGGTTCAATCCCACTCCTGCTTTGCCTCTCTAAGACTGGGTAAACCAATAAGACCAAAGCAGAATTGTTGCTAGGAGTATTTTTGTTTCGATAATGGCAGCAAATCACCATTTTTATAAACACAAGAGATTCTGCAGATGCTGGAAATCCAGAGAAACACACACAAAATGCTGGAGGAACTCAGCAGGTCAGGCAGCATCTATGAAGGGAAATAAACAGTCGGTGTTTTGGGTCGGAGATTCTCTCCATCAGAAATGGAAAGATTTTTACTTAGGGATATAGCCCAGTAACAGTACCTTCCAGACCATCGAGCCTATGACTTCCAGTTACATCCAAACGACCAATTAATGTGCTAACCTGTCTGTCATTGGAATGTAGGAGGAAACTGGAGCACCTAGAAGAAATGTGTGGTCATGGGAGAACGTACAAACTCCTTCCAGGGAGCAGCAGGATTTGAACCCAGGTCACTGGTGCTGTAATAGTGTTACACTAACCACTGTAATAGTGTTACGCTAACTGCTGTAATAGTGTTACACTAACCACTGCTCTTCCGTGCTGGCATAAGCCAAAATAGGAAGGTAGGGGAGGGAAAGGAGTACAAGCTGGCAAAAATGAAAAGATTTCACAGAATCCACCCTTGTTATTTTGGCTGCCTCTTTCCTCAGATGAAACAGTAATTTTAAAAAATAAGTTCTACACTTTTGTCCAGTTTGTGATTTTGTTGCCTTAAGCACATTGTTTGACTGATATTGATGGTGGCTGGAAAGTAACTATACAGCAGTGCTTCGTCAGATGCTACTCGGCTTCCTAAGCTTCCAATATCGGAGGTTGCAAGTGAATGTTCATTAGTAGCTACTGACAAGTACTGTACACTCATGTTTCAGACAGACTGATCTGGACGGGCACGTTGCTGCAACTGAAAACGTGAGACACAGGAGCAGAATTAGGCCACTCGGCCCATTGAATCTACTCTACTATCCCATCATGGCTGATTTATTATCCTTCTCAATCCCATTCTCCTGCCTTCTCCCTGTATCCTATGGCATCCTTATTAATTATAGGATTCTGATATTTTTAATCCAAGGGTCTTTCAGAAGTCAAGAAAGAGGCATAAAACTTGTTGCTTCCTAATCATTTTATTAAGCGCTAACAGAACAAAGGAATTGGAAACACAAGGTTGCAAAAGTCTAATAGCTAAAAACAAAGAACAGAAAAAGACTAAGATGAATAAAGTTGGTGAGCCTATGTGTTCTGCTCTTTTTATATCATTGATTAGAAACTTTCTATTCAAATTTGTAGAAAGAAATTAGCCAATCAGGTCATCCTTATTCAAATAATGCAATACCAGAGAACCTTCCAGAATCTAATGTAACTGAACAATTGCATACACATACTGTGACCACTAGGAAACATACTAACCAGTTACATGTATATAGGTAGTTATATAAAAAACAAGCAGACAATTAATTGTTGAACTGCGAAGAACATAGCAATTATACAATCTAATCCAACATAATCCAGAACCTATCAATCTCTGAAGAAGGGTTACATCTTTCATATCCTCTTATAGATAAGATCATAAACAAGGGCCTTATCTGTCATCTCAGACAAACTTAAAAGAAATTTTGGAGAAGATATTAAGTGTAAGATATTGATATCAGTTGGGTGACACCAGAACTAAGTGTCATAGATTAAGGATGAAAAGAGAAATACTTTCATACTTTATACTTTATTGTCGCCAAACAATTGATACTAGAGCGTACAATCATCACAGCGATATTTGATTCTGCTCTTTGTGCTCCCTGGAGTACAAATCGATAGTAAATATTAAAAATTTAAATTATAAATCATAAATAGAAAATAGAAAAGGGAAAGTAAGGATGTGCAAAAAAACCAAGAGGCAGGTCCGGATATTTGGAGGGTACAGCCCAGATCCGGGTCAGGATCCGTTCAGCAGTCTTATCACAGTTGGAAAGAAGCTGTTCCCAAATCTGGCCGTACAAGTCTTCAAGCTCCTGAGCCTTCTCCCGGAGGGAAGAGGGACGAAAAGTGTGTTGGCTGGGTGGGTCGTGTCCTTGATTATCCTGGCAGCACTAAATATTTAAAAGGGAAGCCTCTTCACTCAGAAGGTGGTGCGAGTGTGAAAGAGCTACCGTCATAACCTTCTGCTAGTGAGAGCCTAGAGTGCTCACATTGACTGCAGTGTTCAAAGTGAATTTATTATCAAAGTACATATATGTCAGCATTTACAACCCTGACATTCATCTTCTTGCAGGAATCCACAGTAAATACAAAAAAAATGAAAAACACAAACAAAATAATAATAATAAATAAATAAACAATAAATATTGAGAACATGAGTTGAAAGTGAACCCATAGATTGTGGGAAGAGTTCAGTGATGTGGTGAGTGAAAGGTTCATGAGCGAAAGGTTCATGAGCCTGATGGCTGAGGGGTGTCAGAATCAGGTTTATTATCACTGGCATGTGACATGAAATCTGTTAACTAAGCAGCAGCAGCTCAATGCAATACATAATCTGGCAGAGAAAAAAATAATAAATAAAATAAAATGTAACAATAAATAAAAAAGTAAATCAATTACGTATATTGAATAGATTAAAAAACGTGCAAATACAGAAATATTGTATACTAAAAAAAAGTGAGGTAGTGTCCAGAGATTCTATGTCCACTTAGGAATCGGATGGCAGAGGGGAAGAAGCTGTTCCTGAATCACTGAGTGTGTGCCTTCAGGCTTCTGTACCTCCTACCTGATGGTAACAGTGAGAAAAGGGCATGCCCTGGGTGCTGGAGGTCCTTAATAATGGACACTGCCTTTCTGAGACACCGCTCCTTGAAGATGTCCTGGGTACTTTGTAGGCTAGTACCCAAGATGGAGCTGACTAGATTTACAACCCTCTGCAGCTTCTTTTGGTCCTGTGCAGTAGCCCCTCCATGCCAGACAGTGATGCAGTCTGTCAGAATGCTCTCCATGGTACAACCATAGAAGTTTTTGAGTGTATTTGTTGACATGCCAAATCTCTTCAAACTCCCTAACAAAATATAGCCGCTCTCTTGCCTTGTTTATAACCTCATTGATATGTTGGGACCGGGTTTGGTCCTCAGAGATCTTGACACCCAGGAACTCGAAGCTGCTCACTCTCTCCACTTCTAATCCCTCTATGAGGATTGGTATGTGCTCCTTCGTCTTACCCTTCCTGAAGTCCACAATCAGCTCTTTCATCTTACTGACGTTGAGTGCCAGGTTGTTGCTGTGGCACCACTCCACTAGTTGGCATATCTCACTCCTGTACGCCCTCTCATCACCACCTGAGATTCTACCAACAATGGTCGTATTGTCAGCAAATTTATATATGGTATTTGAGCTATGCCTAGCTACACAGTCATGTGTATATAGAGAGTAGAGCAGTGGGCTAAGCACACACCCCCGAGGTGCACCAGTGTTGATCATCAGCGAAGAGAATATGTTATCACCAATCCACACAGACTGTGGTCTTCCGGTTAGGAAGTCGAGGATCCAATTACAGAGGAAGGTACAGAGGCCCAGGATCTGCAACTTCTCAATCAGGATTGTGGAAATGGTGGTATTAAATGCTGAGCTATAGTCGATGAACAGCATCCTGACGTAGGTGTTTGTGTTGTCCAGGTGGTCTAAAGCCACGTGGCGAGCCATTGAGATTGTGTCTGCCATTGACCTATTTCAGCAATAGGCAAATTGCAATGGGTCCAGGTCCTTGCTGAGGCAGTAGTTCGGTCTAGTCATGACCAACCTCAAAGCATATCATCACTGTCGATGTGAGTGCTACCGGGTGATAGTCATTAAGGAAGCCCATGTTATTCTTCTTAGGCACTGCTATAATTGTTGCTATTTTGAAGCAAGTGGGAACTTCCACCCTTAGCAGTGAGAGGTTGAAGATGTCCTTGAATACTCCCACTAGTTGGTTGGCACAGGTTTTCAGAGCCTTGCCAGATACTCCATCGGGACATTCTGCCTTGCGAGGGTTCACTCTCAGAGGGTAATTGCAGTTCCTGAACCTGGTGGCTCCTGCCTGATTGCAGCAATGAGAAGAGAGCATGGGCTAGTTTGACTGTAAATGCTCAGGAGTAATTCAAAAGCAGAAAATGCTGGAAAATCACAGCAATTCAGGTTCCAGCTGTTGAATGCAAACCAGTCAATGTTTCAGTGCAGAAACTCTAGAATGAATTAAGACAATGAAAATAAATTCCAATGCGTTTCCCTGAATCTCATTGCTTTTTGAAGATGCCTTGTAAAACAAAAAAGGATCCACCTTCCAGAGCAGCTAGTTTGATCATTAATGAGGAATTGCCACCAGCTAGTGCCACTCTACATTAGAACAGGATGGAATTCAACCCAGGTTAGTCTAATGCAAAATAATCAATGTCATTTCATATTTCTCCCTTCTGAAGCAGGCTTGTCTCTCAGTGAGCACACGTGTCAGGGAAAATTCCAAGTTCTATGACTGAAGAGAGAAACTGAGGAGTTCAGAACACACTGGAGTGCTGCCAAACCACTTTGTGGTCTGCAGGTTGTCATAAAATCCTGTATTGAATTTGGCATGTTTAGGGCTCAAGGGCACACTGGCAGTTAATTTAGCAGCAAATATTACACATCCTTTTACTTCCAAGCATCATTTGCAAAAACCAACATCAACACAATTACTATTAGGAAGGAGAAATTCATGCTAGGACCAAAGGGAAGCAAGACGGTTGTACTTTACCCCAAAGCAAGACTGGAAGAATATAATTTGCCACTGGTCTTGTGACAGGTTGACCTATCTGTCAATGTACTCTGGAATGTGTTTATTAGAAGCCACTTGCATGAATCTTCAGGAAAAGGAAATATTACTTCTTCACAGTACATTTCATGACATGAGGATGTTCCAAACAGTTTTACAGCCCGTGGTGGTAATGTGAGAATTGTGGCAGGGGTTTATACACCAGTTAACTAAATGATCATCAGTGTTCATCGACTTGAAGCTTTGGCGAGAGGTAATGTTAGCACGTTCTTCCTCTTTAAATAATTGTGTCAACGCCATTGGCAATATTGGTTTTGAACAATAATTGTTGCTCTGAATGAGGCAGTCACCCTTTATGGTGGCTGACAGCCCTTTGGGATGGAGTGATGCTCAGAAAATTTTCAAGAGTGGTCTGTGAAGAGCCCCTGAATAAAGTCCACACACTTTGTTTACTCTCCTATACAATGGACATGCAGACTGGCAAGTAAAACACTGATAATCCACTGTCCAACTATTCAGCTATCCCAGTGGTTTGGCACCCAGCTCAATAGTGCCGATTCCAGGGCCAAGGTTCACACACTGACTGGAAGCTGGGCTGGGGAGGATGCAGAGCAATTTCACAAGGAATGTAGGAAGCTCAGGGGTGAGCTTCTAGAAGTGTATAAGATCATGAGGGACTTTGATAAAATGGATGGTCACAGTCTTTTTCCCAGAGTAGGTGAATCTAAAACTAGAGGACATTGATTCAAGCAAGCAGGAAACATTAAAAAGAGCCTGAGGAGCAACTTTTTCCACACAGAGGGAGGTGGGTTTATGGATCAAGCTGCCGGAGAGGGGTACAGTTACTTAGACAGGTACGTGGACAGAAAAAGTTTAGAGGGATATGTGTCAAGTACAGGCAAAAGGTCTAGCTCAGATACTCATCTTGCTTAGCATGGATGAGCTGGGCTGAAAAGCCTATATCTGTGCTGTGTGACTGTCACCATGAATCCCAGCTAATTCTGTCTCACACACTTATCTGAAACTTTCCAGGACATTGCCACTGGTGCTCATTTAAACTTCACGTGTCCTGGACTGGACCTCACCCATCTAGGACACTCTCTCTTCTCCCCGTTTCCAGTGGGTAGAAAATACAAAAGCCTGAAGGCATGTGCCACCAGGCTCAAGGACCAATTCTGTCCCACTGTTATCAGACTCTTGTACAATAAGACTGATTCTTGGCTTTACAATTTGCCTAGTTATGAACTTGCACTTTATCTACACTGCACTTTGTTGGTAACTTTTACACTCTGTTTTGCCGTGTTATTGTTTTATCTTATTCTAGCTCAGTTCCTTAAGGCTGTCATAGCCTGACATTTACCCCTGCAAGTACGACAAGTGCTACACCTGCCCTTACACCTTCTCCCTCACCTCCATTCAGGGCCGCAAACAGTCCTTCCAGGTGACATTTCACTTGCAGGTCTGTTGGGGGTCACCTTCGGTATCCCGTGCTCCTGGTGTGGCTTCCGCTAAATCGGGGCCATCCGACATAGATTGGGGGCACTGTTTCACCAAGCACCTTCACTGTGTCTGGCATGAAAAGTGGGATTTCCCAGTTACAACCCATTTCGGTCCATGGGTCCCTCTACTGTCATGATAAGGCAACTCTCAGGTTGGAAAAGCCTCCAACCTGATGGCATGAATATCTATTTCCCAGTAATTTCTGCCCTCCTCTCTTTTTCCATTCCACAATTTTGTCTCCCCCTTACCCCTTCTCTTCTCATCACCTGTCATCACATTCCACTAGTGCCTCTCCTTCTTTTTCTCCCATGGTCCACTCTAACCTCTCCAATCAGACCTCTTCTTCAGCCCTTTACCTTTTCCAACTGTCACTTCACATCTTCTCACTCATCACCCTCCACCTCCCTCACCCACTTCCCCATCACCCCCCACCCCTCACCCACTTCCCCAACACCCCCCACCCCTCACCCACTTCACCATCACCCCCCACCCCTCACTTCCACCCACTTCCCCATCATCCATCACCCCCACCCCCTTCCCCATCACCTCCCACCCCTCACCCCCACCCCTCACCCACTTCACCATCACCCCTCACCCCTCACTCACTTCCCCATCACCCCTCACCCCCACCCCTCACCCATTTCCCCATCATCCATCACCCCCACCCCCTTCCCCATCATCCATCACCCCCACCCCCTTCCCCATCACCCCCCACCCCTCACCCCTCACCCACTTCACCATCACCCCTCACCCCTCTCACTTCCCATCACCCCTCACCCCCACCCCTCACCCACTTCCCCATCATCCATCACCCCTCACCCCTCACTCACTTCCCATCACCCCTCACCCCCACCCCTCACCCACCTCCCCATCATCCATCACCCCCACCCTCTTCCCCATCACCCCCACCCCTCACCCACTTCACCATCACTCCTCACCCCTCACTCACTTACCCATCACCCCTCACCCCCACCCCTCACCCACTTCCCCATCATCCATCACCCCCAACCCCTTCCCCATCATCCATCACCCCCACCCCCTTCCCCATCATCCACCACCCCCACCCCTACCCCTCACCCACTTCACCATCACCTCTCACTCACTTCCCCATCACCCCTCACCCCCACCCCCCACCCCCTTCCCCATCATCCATCACCCCCACCTCTCACCCACTTCACCATCACCCATCACCCCCGCACCTTACCCACTTCCCCATCACCCATCACCCCCACATCTTACCCACTTCCCCATCACCTGGATTCACCCACCTCTTGCCAGCCTGTACTCCTTCCTCTCCACTCACTTTCTTCCCCCTTCCTTTCCAATTCTGAACAATGGTCTCCAAAGATGCTGCCTAGTCTGCTGATTTTCTCCAGCAGTTTGTGTGTGTTGCTCTGGATTTACAGGCTCTTTCTGGGAATATAGCACTTCCTCATTCTCCTTAATACCCAGCTTGTAGTGGGTAAGCAGAAAGATCAGTTTGCGTGGAAAGGGAAACATTGAGGAAGTGAGCTGAAACTAGTGATGGTTGGTTGAACATCATCATAGAACACCATTTTGTAAAAAAGTTAAGGAAAAATGTTGTTGCCCAGGAGATTCAGGATGAAATTTAGTCCCTGTTGGTCCCTGACCAGAAGTGGAAGAAAGGCAGTTCAGATAAATGTAAGCATTGTGACTTTGCGATCATCAATCTATTTATTGTCGTCTTTACCACGTATACTATTTACTCTATAAGCTTCGAGCGAACTTCAGAACTGCTGATAAAAGTTCTTCACCCAGCAACGTTAATCGATTTCCCCTTCCCCAGATGCTTCCTGACCTGCTCAGTATTTGCTATTTATTCATTTCGAGATACAGAGTGGGACAAGCCATGTCTCGGCAACCCACCTATTTAACTCCAGCATAGGCACAGGACAATTTACAATGATCAATTAACCTACTGACCAGTATGTTTTTGGACTGTGGGAGAAATCCAGAGCACCCAGAGGAAACCCACGTGGTCATAGGAAGAATTCATGAACTTTTTACAGAGGACACTAGAATTGAATTCTGATCTCTGGACACCTCAAACAGTTTATTTATTTATTTAATTGAGATACAGTGCAGAATAGGCCCTGCTGGCCCTTCAAGTCATGCCGTCTAGCAATCCCCTATTTAATCTAAGCCTAATCACGAAACTATTTATGATGACTAATTAACCTACCAACTGGTACGCCTTTGGACTGTGGGAGGGAACTGGAGCACCTGGAGGAGACCCATATGGCCACGATGAGAATGCACAGACTCCTTACATAGAGGCAGTGGTGGCAATTGTACCCAGGTCACTGGTACTGTAAAGCGTTGTGCTGACCACTATGCTACCATGCCGTTCAAACAGTAATTGTATCTCATTAACTGCTACGCTGACATGGTGCCCTTTTATTTCAGGTTTCCAGTACTACACTCTTCTAGTTCTAAGCGTTACCTGGCCTGGTGATACATACGGCCCAGAAAACACTGATGGTATTCTGACCTAATGCAATGCGTAAGTAGCATGACATTGACATGATGCCTACAGACGGATGAATGAGGGCATCAGAGATCATTATCGTCTCTTTCCTTATATCTCTCTTCAATAGCTGCCAACATTATTTAGACATGTAACCAAGTAGATGTCCATTTATGGCAGAATGTTCCAACCGCCTGCCCTATGCTTGCATCTGTAAGCCTGGAGGGTTCACCATCTCTCCAATATTCCAGAAGCTCTGGATATACAGGAGAGATATCAAAGTTCAAAGTAAATTTATCAAAGTACATATCTGTCACCAAATACAACTCTGAGATTCATTTTCTTACCAGCATACAAATAAACATTACTTTATACTTTATTGTCGCCAACCAATTGATAATAAAGCGTACAATCATCACAGCGATATTTGATTCAGCTCTTCGTGCTCCCTGGAGTACAAATCGGTAGTAAATATTAAAAATTTAAATTATAAATCATAAATAGAAACTAGAAAAGGGAAAGTAATGTAGTGCAAAAAAAAAACCGAGAAGCAGGTCCGGATATTTGGAGGGTACGGCCCAGATCCGGGTCGGGATCCGTTCAGCAGCCTTATCACAGTTGGAAAGAAGCTGATCCCAAATCTGGCCGTACGAGTCTTCAAGCTCCTGAGCCTTCTCCCGGAGGGAAGAGGGACGAAAAGTGTGTTGGCTGGGTGGGTCGTGTTCTTGATTATCCTGGCAGCACTGCTCCGACAGCGTGCGGTGTAAAGTGAGTCCAAGGACGGAAGATTGGTTTGTGTGATGTGCTGGGCTGTGTTCATGATCTTCTGCAGCTTCTTCCGGTCTTGGACAGAACAACTTCCATACCAGGTTGTGATGCACCCCAGAAGAATGCTTTCTACGGTGCATCTATAAAAATTAGTGAGGGTTTTAGGGGACGGGTCAAATATCCTTAGCTTCCTCAGGAAGTAAAGGCGCTGGTGGGCCTTCTTAGCAGTGAACTCTGCTTGGTTGGACCAAGTCAGGTCATTTGTGCTATTGACCATGAGGAACTTAAAACTTTTGACCTGTTCCACTTGCGCACCACCGATGTAAATAGGGTCGTGTGGTCCGCTACTTCCTTCAGAAGTCAACAACCAATTCCTTCATCTTGCTGACATTGAGGGATAGGTTATTAAAAGGAACATTGAAAGGAACAAACAAAATAATAATAAATAAATAAGCAATAAGTATTGAGAACATGAGATGAAGAATCCTTGTAATGTGTCCATAGGTTGTGGGAACAGTTCAGCATTGGGGTGAGTGAATTTGTTGCCTTTGGTTCAAGAGCCTGAATGTTGAGGGGTAACAACTGTTCCTGAACCTGGTGGTGGGGGTTCTGAGGCTCCTGTATCTCCTTCCTGATGGCAACCGCGAGAAGAGAACACGGCCTGGATGGTGGGCTTTCCTGTGACAACAATCCATGTAGATGTGCTTAATGGTGGGGAGTGCTTACCCTGTGATGGACTGGGCTGTATCCACTGCTATTTGTAGGATTTTCCATTCAAGAGCTTCGGTGTTTCCATACCAGTCCATGACACAACCAGTCAATATACTCTCACTCCAGACCACTAAAGGCCATCTTATGTCAATTTAATATTTGAAAATCAGATATAGCTGAGTGTAGTTTCTTTCCCTTAAAGTCCACAAAACACATTGGGTAGATACAAGAAAATGTGCCTGGCAGTATTGGCCAGCAAATACAACTTACAGTTCAAAAGCATTTATAAAATTCTTGGAAGACTCCACAGTTACAGCAAACTTCTCAATTTCATCATTGAGTTTAAATAACATGTCTATGTTATGCATCAGCTAAGGAGACAAATAATTTTCCAACTTCCAGCCAAACACATGAATAATAATTTGAAAAATGCAAAACATCCTCTCTGATCTGACCAACATAGTTCTGTTGCCACATTAACAATTTGGACACAGGAATGGAAAGAGATGCCTATTGTAATATCAATTTTAAAATATTTTAGTTCCAAACCAAGAAGAGTATTTGAATAAAATATCTGTGGCCAAACAAGAGGCTTGCCACGCCTACTTTGTCTTTCAAATGACCTAATGCTGTGTGTAATTGTGGTTTAAAGTGATTTGCCACAAGACCAGCTTCTGTATGAAACACCAGATTAGCGCAAAAGAATGACAATCACTGGAAATTGGAATTAAATAGTTGTAAATACTCAGGCAAAGAAAAATCAAATTAAAGTGAAGATGAACCTACATTGGGCATCATTGGACTGGGTATGCATTAACCCTCAGGGCTTCTAGAAAGTTCATCGACCAATAGCATTAACTTGTTTTTTCACCCTCCACACCCGATGAGTATTTGCTGCATTCTCTTTCATTTCAGATTTCTGGATATCATATTTCCATATCTTCCCCTGTTTTGCAACTCGAAACTTGTTTGTTTTCTAATCTTTCCAAGTTTTGATTTTAAAAAAAAGGTCACTGATTTGGAACATACTGTGAAACATAGAACATTACAGCAAGTACAGGTCCCTCGGCCCTTGATGTTTTGCTGACCTTTTAACCCTTCCCTCCCGCATAGCCCTTAAGTTTTTCCATCATGCATGTACCTTTCTCTTAAGTGTCCCTAATGGACAGTATCTGTCTCTACCACCACCTCTGCAGGCCGTTCAACATGCCCACCACTCTCTGTAAAGACCCATTCACTTTGTTTTTCTATCTGCAGATGTTGCCTGATATGCTGAGTGTATCTAGCTCTTTCTCTTAAGCTGGTGTTAATTGTCCAGTCCCTGTTGTTCTTCATAAGGCAGTTGTGAGGCACCACTTTAACTGAGCCAAGCCACTTGGAGAAGATCAGGGAAAGACGTCCAATAATTTAACCCAGCATAAATGAAAGAATTATTGAGCTATCTGTATATAGATAGGGAAGATGCTCAGAATGAACTGAACAAAGACCCCATTTCTGTTTCAGACTCAGTATCACTCACTTATCAAACTTTCCAGGTCACTTTATTAGGCACACCTGTACACATAACCATTAATGCAAGTATCTAATCAGCCAATCATGTGGCAGCAACTCAATGCATAAAAGCATGCAGACATTGTCAAGAGTTGCATTTGTTGATCAGACCAAACATCAGAATGGGGAATAAATATGATTCAAGTGATTTTGACTGTAGAATGATCGTTAGTGCCAGATGGGGTGGTTTGAGTATCTTAGAAACTGCTGATCTCCTGGGATTTTCACACACTATAGTCTCAAGCGTTTACAGGGAACGGTGCAAAAAAAAAAAAAAAAAAAAAAACAAGAAGAAATCTATCAAGTGGCAGTCCTGTGGGAAAAGTGCCCCTGTTAATGGGAAAGGTCAGAGGAGAATGGCCAGACTGGTTCAGGCTGACCGGAAGGAGACAGTACCTCAAATAACTATGTTAAAACAGTGGTGTCTAAAAGACCGTCTCTGAACATAGTCGAACCTCGAAGTGGATGGGCTACAGCAGCAGAAGAGCATACTGCGTTCCATTCCTGTACCTAATAAAGTGGCCATTGAGGGTAAAATCTACTGGAAACAGCCATCTTCATTCAGGTTTGGGGAAGGAAAAAGCTTTCTTGCACCAGTTTACAAGATGATATCATGCGGTAACCAGTTTTTCATATCTTCAGCTTGACTTCCACACTGGTGATAAGGTTTCCCATTACGCAGCACTGTTGTTACCCTTGACCGAACATGGTTTCAAAACAGTCAGTTTAAGCACGCACTGTGATGTCAATTCACAGGTTAACCAGATTAAGATACAAGGCCCTATCTTGCTACAGAGGCAGTCATGTGTAACACATGCAGCTGACAGCAGTGTCCTGGCATGTCCCTGCCTCACAGAATTATTTTCATGACGGAATAAGCTGCAGCTGGAATTATTTCAAAAGCAGCCACTTGGAAATTAAATGAACCATGCTTGTTTTGTTTTAAGAACCTTGTCACTGCACTGAAAACCAGTTCAGATCAAGCTGTGCACAAGGCAGAGTAATTACGTACAAGCAGACAGATATTTGATTTTAATTTTCATGATAAGACTGCCTATGCACAGGGACTCCTTCAGCAATAAAATTTGAAGCGGTGGAATAATCTACTATCAAATACATTTGACAGTTTTCGTTTCATTTGGGTGGTATGTGAAAAGGAGAAACCAATAAACCTAGGAAAAGAGGTGAAGCACAGCAACTTGCTGATGGCACAGCAGATAACCGAACCGCATCGATCATTCCTGGTTTTATTTACTGAATGGGCAATGAGCCCGTGAGCATTACCTTGCTTTCTTTTGCACTACTCACTTAAATTAATTTATATATACGGTGTGTATTTTTCTTATTGTAACTTATAGATATTATTATTATGTACTGCAAAACAACAAATTTCATGACAAATGGCAGTGATAGTCAACCTGATTGGGATTGGGATTGATGGAATAGTGTACAAAAGCTAGTTTTCCAACAATGTAAGTTCAAATACCACTACAACCGCTAAGGATCTTAAATGTAGTTAGCTAAAGAAAGTTGGAATTTCAAAACCACTACCATTTATGAAGATCACAATCCAATCCAGCTTACTAGTGTGGAAGGAAATGTGTCACTAGTGTATGTGGGACTGCCAACTGAAGTCAATGTAACCAGAGTAATATACACAGCCATTACTGACTTGTGCACTTAGCACAAGTGATTATAGGTGATTTCCTATTACCCACACACTATTTCTAAAAGTAATCCTTTTGTGGGATCTGGGCATCGTCGGCAAAGCCAATGTTAATTACCCTTCCCTGATTGAAATGCTGCAGCCCTGAGATGACTTGGATGAAGTGATCATGTGTATTGTAGCCATATTTGCTGGTAATGCTTATGGTGGGTTGGTATGGTATGAAGAAGGTACAATGATATGGATACTTCCCTGGTGTCATGGATTCTTGATTACCTGACTGGCAGACCACAGTACGTGTGCTTGCAACACTGTGTGTCCGACAGAGTGATCAGCAGCACTGGGACTCCACAGGGGACTGTCTTGTCTCCCTTTCTCTTCACCATTTACACCTCGGACTTCAACTACTGCACAGAGTCTTGTCATCTTCAGAAGTTTTCTGATGACGCTGCCATAGTTGGATGCATCAGCAAGGGAGATGAGGCTGAGTACAGGGCTACGGTAGGAAACTTCGTCACATGGTGTGAGCAGAATTATCTGCAGCTTAATGTGAAAAAGACTAAGGAGCTGGTGGTAGACCTGAGGAGAGCTAAGGTACCGGTGACCCCTGTTTCCATCCAGGGGGTCAGTGTGGACATGGTGGAGGATTACAAATACCTGGGGATACGAATTGACAATAAACTGGACTGGTCAAAGAACACGGAGGCTGTCTACAAGAAGGGTCAGAGCCATCTCTATTTCCTGAGGAGACTGAGGTCCTTTAACATCTAATGGACGACGCCGAGGATGTTCTACAAGTCTGTGGTGGCCAGTGCTATCATGTTTGCTGTTGTGTGCTGGGGCAGCAGGCTGAGGGTAGCAGACACCAACAGAATCAACAAACTCATTCGTAAGGCCAGTGATGTCGTGGGGATGGAATTGGACTCTCTCACGGTGGTGTCTGAAAAGAGGATGCTGTCTAAGTTACATGCCATCTTGGTCAATGTCTCCCATCCACTACATAATGTACTGGGTGGGCACAGGAGTATATTCAACCAGAGACTCATTCCACCGAGATGCAACACAGAGCGTCATAGGAAGTCATTCCTGCCTGTGGCCATCAAACTTTACAACTCCTCCCTTGGAGGGTCAGACACCCTGAGCCAATAGGCTGGTCCTGGACTTATTTCATAATTTACATATTACTATTTAACTATTTATGGTTCTATTACTATTTATTATTTATGGTGCAACTGTAATGAAAACCAATTTCCCCCGGGATCGATAAAGTATGACTATGACTATGACTATATTGCAAATGGATATACGTGAGAGCATGAAGAGATGGAGTCAAAGACACAAGAGATTCAGCAGATGCTGGAAAACTTGAGCAATACACACGAAATGCTGAAGGAATTTAGCAGGTCAGGCAGCATCTATGGAGGGAAATAAACAGTAGACTTTTCGGGTTGAAATTCTTCATCATAGGGGTTGAAGTGAAGTTTATTGTCATGTGCAGACGCAAGGTGATCTACAGGTACAATTAAAAACTTAGTTGCAGCAGCATCACAGTAACATACAGTAGATGCAGACAACAATGCAATTCAAGCACAATACAAAATCTGTCAATTATACAAGAGAGAGTAGAACAAAACTGTGCAAAACATGACTTTAAGTGGAAAAAGAATATCTAAGCAGAGTTAAGTCTACGGCAATGCAAGAGGTGGTCCATAGTATTCTGTGTGCAGGTCAGTTCGAGACTGTGAGGGTCCCAAGAAAGTAGCTGTTCCTGAACCTGCTGATGTGGAACTTTAGGCTTCTGTATATCCTACCCAACGGTAGCAGAGAAAAAAGGACGTGTGCCCAATGGTGGAGAGGGAGAGAGTGGGACAAGAGAGAGCAAGGAAAACAACAGATCAACTCTAAATTCCATGATGATAAGCAATTAGCAGGAGAGCAGAAAAATGGTTCAACAATGGCTCAAAGTCTCCCTGAAAGATGTACCCACACACTAATATAGAACATGTCACTTGTATGCTTTGAAACTATTCAAGATGGGGTTCACAAGTGAAAAGGGAAATCCCTATTCAACAGACAGATGGACACATATCTACTTTTCTGATGTGGATACATAATCTCTCTATTTTTGTAATCAGATTTTCAAGGTAGAGCGTGTTAGCTGGGTTGTTTACAGTACAAATGTTCCAAAAATATCTCCTCTCCTCCAGCCTCCTACATCCCTTTCCTCTGTCTTATAGCCTCTTCTTTGCTCTCGTCTCCTTTCATCTCATCTCTCTTCTCCTCCTTCTTCCCTTACACTCCTCCTTTTTCTGTTCATCTGATTCTCCCCTCCCTCTTCCCCTTTCCCCTCCTCTTCTCTCCCTTCATCTGATTCTCCCCTCCCTTTTCACATTCCCTCTCCTCCTCCCTCCCTTCATCTAGTTCTCTCTTCCCTCATCGCTTTTCCCTCTCCATCACTCTCCCCTTCATCTGTTTCTTCCCTCCCTCTACCCTCTCCTTCCTCTCTGAGCTCCATTTCACACTCCTTTACATTGAGGTTACCTGCAGCAACTTGATGGCACTGCAGATAACTGAACTGCTTTGATAATCTCTTAGCTATATTCACTTAAATCTTTAGCACAATGTAAATTAATGATTTCATTGTACAAATGTATCCTGGTTAACACGTTCAGAACAGATGCTTATGTTTCATATCAATAACAGGCCCCAATTTAGTTTGCAAACAACAGGAATTCTGCAGATGCTGGAAATCCAAGCAACACACATCAAAGTTGCTGGTGAACGCAGCAGGCCAGGCAGCATCTCTAGGAAGAGGTACAGTCGACGTTTTAGGCCAAGACCCTTCGTCAGGACTAACTGAAGGAAGAGTTAGTAAGGGATTTGGAAGTAGGAGGGGGAGGGGGAGACCCAAAATGATAGGAAAAGACAGGAGGGGGAGGGATGGAGCCAAGAGCTGGACAGGTGATTGGCAAAGGGAATATGAGAGGGTCATGGGACAGGAGGTCCGGGAAGAAAGACGGGGGGGGGGGGCCCAGGGGATGGGCAAGGGGAATATTCAGAGGGACAGAGGGAGAAAAAGGAGAGTGAGAGAAAGAATGTGTGTATAAAAATAAATAACGGATGGGGTACGAGGGGGATGTGGGGCATTAGCGGAAGTTAGAGAAGTCAATGTTCATGCCATCAGGTTGGAGGCTACCCAGACGGAATATAAGGTGTTGTTCCTCCAACCTGAGTGTGGCTTCATCTTTACAGTAGAGGAGGCCGTGGATAGACATGTCAGAATGGGAATGGGATGTGGAATTAAAATGTGTGGCCACTGGGAGATCCTGCTTTCTCTGGCGGACAGAGCGCAGGTGTTCAGCAAAGCGGTCTCCCAGTCTGCGTCAGGTCTCGCCAATATATAGAAGGCCACATCGGGTGCACCGGACGCAGTATATCACCCCAGTTGACTCACAGGTGAAGTGTTGCCTCACCTGGAAGGACTGTCTGGGGCCCTGAATGGTGGTAAGGGAGGAAGTGTAAGGGCATGTGTAGCACTTGTTCTGCTTACAAGGATAAGTGCCGGGAGGGAGATCAGTGGGAAGGGATGGAGGGGACGAATGGACAAGGGAATCGCGTAGGGAGCGATCCCTGCGGAACGCAGAGGCGGGGGGAGGGAAAGATGTGCTTAGTGGTGGGATCCCGTTGGAGGTGGCGGAAGTTACGGAGAATAATATGTTGGACCCGGAAGCTGGTGGGGTGGTAGGTGAGGACCAGGGGAACCCTATTCCTGGTGGGGTGGCGGGAGGATGGAGTGAGAGCAGATGTGCGTGAAATGGGGGAGATGCGTTTGAGAGCAGAGTTGATGGTGGAGAAAGGGAAGCCCCTTTCTTTAAAAAAGAAAGACATCTCCCTCGTCCTGGAATGAAAAGCCTCATCCTGAGAACAGATGCGGCGGAGACGGAGGAATTGCGAGAAGGGGATGGCGTTTTTGCAAGAGACAGGGTGAGAAGAGGAATAGTCCAGATAGCTGTGAGAGTCAGTAGGCTTATAGTAGACATCAGTGGATAAGCTGTCTCCAGAGATAGAGACAGAAAGATCTAGAAAGGGGAGGGAGGTGTCGGAAATGGACCAGGTAAACTTGAGGGCAGGGTGAAAGTTGGAGGCAAAGTTAATAAGTCAACGAGCTCAGCATGCGTGCAGGAAGCAGCGCCAATGCAGTCATCGATGTAGCAAAGGAAAAGTGGGGGACTGATACCAGAATGGGTACAGAACATAGATTGTTCCACAAAGCCAACAAAAAGGCAGGCATAGCTAGGACCCATACGGGTGCGCATAGCTACACCTTTAGTTTGGAGGAAGTGAGAGGAGCCAAAGGAGAAATTATTAAGAGTAAGGACTAATTCCGCTAGACGGAGCAGAGTGGTGGTAGAGGGGAACTGATTAGGTCTGGATATTTAGTTTGTCTAATTCACTGTTTGACATGGTTTTCTCATCAGTCCTCCCACCCAACAGATGCCCTGGACCAGACCTCACAGCAGAGCACAAGCCGGAATTCTAACACTTCCACTGAGTTGACTGAAACCCCTTACTGACACAGCAAGAGAATGAAGGTTGCATTTGGCAGGAAGCTATAACTCAACCACAGGGAGTGTACAAACTGACACATCCAAGGCAGGAAAATATCAGAATCAGAAAATCTTAAAACTAGACCCCGGGAGTGATTCACCAGAATATAATAATTAAATTCTACAAAGATGACTTGAAACCTCATCATTCCAATTTTAGACATATTAATTATACTGTCTGTTCTGAGAATCATCCATCGCACAATGCCACAAGTTATATAAATACAGGGGAGGAAGGGATGACAAATCAATTAAACAAAGAGCAAGAAAAGTGGAACCTTGCTGGAAATATTTAGCAAGCAGAAATTACTTGTCTTCGGGCAAAGAAAGTTCACATAAAATTTGATGAACTGATTAGATTGTTCTTGATGAAAAGCCATTGACCTGTATTAATTCTGCTTCTCTCTCCACAAATGCTGCCGTACTTTCTGTACATCTCCAGCATTTCGGATTGACATTCCATAATTCAGTACTACAACCACTATGGCCATTCGGGTCACAGAAATTCACCCATACAGAATTCACAAGGCACTATCCAAATAGTTGATGCAGGGGTCAGAATATGTGTGAGAAAAAGCAAATAAATGAAATAAAAACTTGTTTCTTGACTCGTTCGCAGATGATGCAGCATATAATGTTATAAAAATCATGGTATGTACCAGTTTCTGGAATTGTTTCCCTCCCTTCCTGGTTACATGGGTTGTCCCTACCTTACTCTTGAATCAAACAGAATATGAGAGGAGATGAAGGTAGATAATTATGCAGAGCCAATGAAATGAAGGGGGACATCTCTTCACTTATACCAGCTGTAGTGTTGGGGCCAGTTGTCCTGAGACAATGAAATGAAAGGGGACATCTCTTCACATAGACCAGCTGCACTGTTGGGGCCAGTTGTTCTGAGTAAGCAATGGATGTGGCTACTGCTTGGAATGAACACTCATAGAATATAGAACATAGACCAGCACAGCACTAATCTACTCCAAGATCAAACTAACACTTCTCTCCCAAATAATCCTCCATTTTTCTTTCAGCAGTGCACCTTTCTAAGAGTCCCTTAAACGTCCCTAGTGCATCTGCCTCCACCCCCACCCTTGACAGTGCATTCTGCACACCCACCATTCTCTGTGTAAAAAACCTGCCTCTGACATCCCTCAATATATTCCACCAATCACCTTAAAATGTGTCCTTTCATTTTAGCTATCGCCATTCAGGGAAAAGACAATGGCTGCCCACTCTGTCTATGCCTCTTATCATCTTACACACCTCTACAAATTCACCTCTCATCTTCCTTTGTTCCAAAGTGAAAAACACTACCTCAGTCAATCTTTCCTCATAAGAAATTATCTCTAATCCAGGCAGCATCCTGGTAAATCTCCTCTGCACTCTCGCTAAGGCTCCCACACCTTTCCTATAATGAGGCAACCAGAAGTGATCTGAGACCAGATGAGAGGAGGAAACTTGATCACGGCAGCAGGTGTGATACCCATAGCAAGTTTTATTTTCCCTTCACTTATTCCTATGCTTGACGTCAACAGCAATGATGACATCCCCTTTACAAGTCCTCCATATCACTACCCATAAAGCTAGCTATTAAAACTTACAGCATTACCACCATGAGACTTACAACAATCAAAATGATCCCATTGTTTATCGGTAGGACCGTTCCACCTATTACGAAATGTTCCAGGAAAATGGTGCCAACTTCAGTTGGGGTAAGGTTCTGAAGTAGTTGTGTCTCCATTTGGAAGCTGCTGAACAAACTGGCTTTTAACACAAGAAAGCTTGTTTTCAGCATGCCAGTCCAAGCACTCAGTGGAAGTGTGGGCAGAGTGGTGGTAGTGGAGTGAGAGAGGGCTGCGGGGGGAGTCACATTCCTTAATCCACCTCAGGTAGGGAACAAATAGTCCCCACAAATCCAGGAACAAGTTCTAATCTTTTGGGATTGCCTGTTCAACCAAACCAGGAAAATAAGCTAAAATAGCATTAACTAGTCATCACCGAGGACACTTGCAAATTCCTAGAGATGTAGCTTGGAGAGCTGACTGCATCACTGCTTGGTAAGGAGAGGTCACTGCACAGGATCAGAAAAAAGACTGCAGAGGGTTGCAAGCTGCCATCTCCATCACGGCACTAGAACATGCCCTCTTCTCACTGCTACTATTTATTTATGTATTTATTTATCTACCTATCTATCTATTGTGATACCACACAAAACAGGCCCTTCTTTTCCTTCAAGCCATGCCGCCCAGCAAACCCAGTTTAATTCCAGCCTAATCACAGGACAATTTACAATGTCCAATTAACCGACCAACCAGTATGTTTTTGAACTATGAGAGGAGACCAGTATCAGGGTGGAGGTACAGGAGCCGAAAGACACACACACTCACCATTTTAGGAATAGTCTCTTCTCCTCCACCATCAGATTTCTGAACAGACAATGAATCCACGGACAATACCCTCACTATTTTTGCTCTCTTTTTGCACTATCATATAATTTTTTTATATATATTTCTTAATGTAATTTATAGTATTTGTTTATGCATTATACTGTACTGTTGCTGCAAAACAACACATTTCATGACTGTTATCCAATGATAATAAACTAATTCTGCTCTGGTTCAGTTTACTTACAACAGATCCTTCCAGAGAAGAATTATTTCTGCGCAGGACAAGATTCCTTACTTTCACCCAGGAGGAAAGTATTCCCAGGAAGAAGATGAAGTGGTCAGCATAAGTATCCTAACTAAATGACCAGCCACGTAAAATTGTATAGCAATTTTATTTTACTTTATTTAGAGATATAGCATGGTAACGCGCCTAACAAATTGCCTAACAGTTACACCCATGTAACCAATTAATCTACAAACCCGTACATCTTTGGAATGCAGGAGAAAATCAGAGCACGCAGAGGAAACATGAGGGTCATGTGGAGAATGTACAAACTCCTTTAACAACAGTGGAGGAAGTGAACCTGGATCGCTGGTACAATAGTAGCATTACACTAACTGTTATGATAACATGCTACCCTAAATCAGAATCAGGTTTATTATCACAGGAAAGTGATGTGAAATTTGTCAATTTAGCAGCAGCAGTTCATTGTAATACATAATCTAGCAAAGAGAAAAAAAATAAAATAAAAATAATAATAAACAAGTAAATCAATTACATATATCGATTAGATTTTTTAGAAACGTGCAAAAGCAAAAATACTGTATATTTAAAAAAAGTGAAGTAGTGTCCAAAGATTCAATGTCCATTTAGGAATCGGATGGCAGAGGGGAAGAAGCTGTTCCTGAATCACTGAGTGTGAGCCTTCAGGCTCCTGTATCTCCTACCTGATGGTAACAGTGAGAAAAGGGCATGCCCTGGGTGCTGGAGGTCCTTAATAATGGATGCTGCCTTTCTGAGATACCGCTCCCTGAAGATGTCCTGGGTACTTTGTAGGCTAGTACCCAAGATGGAGCTGACTAGATTTACAACCTTCTGCAGCTTCTTTCAGTCCTGTGCAGTAGCCCCTCTATACCAGACAGTGATGCAGCCTGTCAGAATGCTCTCCACTGTACAACTATAGAAGTTTTTGAGTGTATTTGTTGACATGCCACATTTCTTCAAACTCCTAATAAAGTATAACCATCAAACTGTGGCCATCAAACTTTACAACTCCTCCCTTGGAGGGTCAGACACCCTGTGCCGATAGGCTGGTCCTGGACTTATTTCATAATTTACTGGCATAATTTACATATTACAATTTAACTATTTATGGTTCTATTACCATTTATTATTTATGGTGCAACTTTAACGAAAACCAATTTCCCCCTGGGATCAATGAGGTATGACTATGACTATGACTGCTGTCTTGCCTTCTTTATAACTACATTGATATGTTGGGACCAGGTTAGATCCTCAGAGATCTTGACATCCAGGAACCTGAAGCTGCTCACTCTCTCCACTTCTGATCCCTCTATGTGGATTGGTATGTGTTCCTTCATCTTACCATTCTTGAAGTCCACAATCAGCTCTTTTGTCTTACTGACGTTGAGTGCCAGGTTGTTGCTGCGGCACCACTCCACTAGTTGGCATATCTCACTCCTGTACACCCTCTCATCACCACCTGAGATTCTACCAACAATGGTTGCATCATCAGCAAATTTATAGATGGTATTTGAGCTATGCCTAGCCACACAGTCATGTTTATATAGAGAGTAGAGCAGTGGGCTAAGCACACACCCCTGTGGTGCGCCAGTGTTGATCGTCAGCGAGGAGGATATGTTATCACCAATCCACACAGACTGTGGTCTTCTGGTTAAGAAGTCAAGGATCCAATTACAGAGGGAGGTACAGAGGCCCAGGTTCTGCAACTTCTCAATCAGGATTGTGGGAATGATGGTATTAAATATCGATGAACAGCATCCTGACGTAGGTGTTTGTGTTGTCCAGGTGGTCTAAAGCAGTGTGGAGAGCCATTGAGATTGCATCTGCTGTTGACCTATTGTGGTGATAGGCAAATTGCAATGGGTCTGGGTCCTTGCTGAAGCAGGAATTCAGTCTAGTCATGACCAACCTCTCAAAGCATTTCATCACTGTCGATGTGAGTGCTACTGGGCAATAGTCATTAAGGCTGCTCACATTATTCTTCTTAGGCACTGGTATAATTGTTGCCTTTTTGAAGCAAATGGGGACTTCTGCCCGTCACAGTGAGAGGTTGAAAATGTCCTTGAATATTCCCGCTAGTTGGTTGGCACAGGTTTTCAGAGCCTTACCAGGTATTCCATCGGGACCTTCGCCTTGTGAGGGTTCACCCTCTTTAAAGACAGTCTAACATCAGCCTCAGAGGCAGAGATCACAAGGTTATCAGGTGCAGCAGGGATCTTCACAGCTGTAGTTATGTTCTCCCTTTCAAAGCGGGCATAGAAGGCGTTGAGCTCATCTGGTAGTGAAGCATCGCTGCCATTCATGCTATTGGGTTTTGTTTTGTAGGAAGTAATGTCTTGTAGACCCTGCCAGAGTTGCCGTGCATCTGATGTCGCCTCCAACCTCATTCAATATTGTCTCTTCACCCTCGAACTAGCCCTCCACAAATCATACCTGGTTTTCTGGTACAGGCCTGGGTTGCCAGACTTGAATGCCACAGATCTAGCCTTCAGCAGATGACCTACCTCCTGGTTCATCCACGGCTTTTGGTTTGGGATTGTACAGCAAGTCTTTGTAGACACACACTCATCCACACAGGCTTTAATGAAGTTGGTAACAACTACAGCATACTCATCCAGGTTTGAAGATGAATCCCTGAATACAGTCCAGTCTACTGATTCAAAGAAGTCCTGTAAGCGCTCCTGTGCTTCCCTTGTCCAAACCTTCTTGGTCCTCACTGCTGGTGCTGCAGTCTTCAGTCTCTGCCTATACTCAGGGAGTAGAAGTACAGCCAGGTGATCAGACTTCCTGAAGTGAGGGTGTGGAATAGCATGGTTAGGCATTCTTGATGGTGGTGTAACAATGGTCCAGTGTGTTGCTTGCTCTGGTATTGCAAGTGATCTGTTGATGGTAATTGTTGAGTGATTTTTTTCAGACTGGTCTGGTTAAAATCTCCCAAAATGTTGGTGAAGGCATTAGGGTGCACTGTTTCGTGCATGTTGATCCCATCGCTGAGATCATCTAAAGCCTGATTGACATTGGCCTGAGGTGGAATGTATACTGCTACTAAAATGATTCCAGAGAATTCCCGTGGCAGGTAAAAAGGACGGCACTTTACTGCTGGATATTCCAGGTCTGGTGAGCAGAATTGGGACAGCACCGATATATTTGTGCACCAAAAAGAGTTGATGATGAGGCATACTCCTCCACCTCTGCTTTTGAGAGACTCCATAGATCTATCCAGATGATGTATAGTAAACCTGTCGATCTGGATCACTGCATCCGGTATGGAAGGGGCTAACCAGGATTCCGTGAAACAAAGGACACACGCTGCCCTAATGTCCCTCTGATTCAGCAGCCTAGCTCTGAGATAATCGGTTTTATTCAGTAGAGACTGCACATTCGCCAGCAAGATAGTCAGTATAGCGATTTAAAAACCCCGTTTCCTTAAGCGCATTTGTAGCCCCAATCTACTCCCGCGCCTCCTCCGAGGTGTCCCCCGTGGGCCCTTCCGACCACAATCGGTGTTGTTTCCGTCGGTTTTAAGCAGCGATAGTTTGTTTATATGCATAAAGACATCTTTGTTGACTGTACTGACCTAGGAAGCAGTTGTGCTTCTTAGCTGTATCGGGCTGAAACGGGAATATTGAATCGTATCCATTGAGAGCACTGCTTCTACTCGGGTCATAGGTTACATATGAACTCATAAGTGAATCTGAGCGAACCCTCAGATAAAACTCCAGAGGCCCAATGCAAAGCCAATAATCTCTTTAAAAAGATTTTCATTTTTAAAGTCATTAAGAAAGAATGTTATTAAAAATGCAGTAAAATGAGATTCTTTATAATATTAAAAATAGCAATAAGATAAAGTGTTCCAGGATTTATCAGCTTTTCTTTGCAAATCTCAGATTGAAGTCAATCTACACATATATAACTCAGGCAAGAAAGGAAAATGTCTGGAGCAGTCTGCAAATGTTGAGAGGGGTTGGTGGGGTGAATCAGCCATGGTAGGAGAGTTAATGGAAATGGTTAAACATACAATTTAATCATAAAAGTAGGAGCAAACAGTCCGTGGAATCAGCCAGATCCACTACGTGTTTTGTCTATCGAATATGAAGTACTGTTTGGAAGTGATAGCTCTGTTTTGGCCAGATTTTGCTGGAATTCAAAGAGTTAATGTGTTTCTGAGACATTAAAGCCATAAAAAAATTTACAGCATATATATGCACATAAAGGCAGCGGGAGACCTTGTTATCCAGCACAGCTGGATGACAGACATTAATGCCACACAATTATTGTTATTAAGGTCTATTACATATCCTAGCATTGGAGAACCTGTTTATACTTATAATATGGATTCAGTTTATTTGTTATTAAAAACAAAATGTTGATTACCTAATATTCAGCAAGATATTCAATATAAGTAGACTATTGATTTGTTTAGCCACTGATTATGAAATTTTCCAAAAGGTGCCATGATTTGATTCTATTCTCACCTTGCTCATGGATTCTTTGTCCCACTCCCACCCGGGAAGAGGCTACTCAGCTTCCAAATCAGGACCACCAGACCCAAAAACAGTTACTTGCCCCAATCTGTCAGGCTGATCAACACCTCCAGTGGATAACCCACCACTACATATACATCACCCAGAGCGCCACTTCATATACTATCAGTCTACATACTGTTTATTACAGTTACTTATACATTGTGTTTTATAGGCTTGCTTTTATATTTATTGCGTTTCATTTTTGTTTTTTTTCGCTGTGTTCTTTGTGCTTTTAATGCTGCATCAGGTTCGGAGTGACAATCCTTTTGTTCTCCTTTGCACTGCTGAAGAATGATAATAAACAATTTTGAATCTTAAATAATCATTTACTGCCTGTTCATAGACTGACACAGAGTAATTGTCACACCTTCTTTAAACCCTCTTTATCAATTGTAATCTCATATTGTCACTCATCCAGCAATAGCCACACTCCCTAGGTCACCTCAGCACCATCTAACACTTCAGCAACAGCATCTGTTCTGTGTATAGAAATTGTCACCCACCTACTATCAGTTGTATAACAAATATCACGTCTCCACCACCATAGTATGGGAATGGGAATTACAAGGCATGTGACCACAAGACTCTGCAATGGATTGGGGGGAGGGGAACTCCTGAGAGGATCGTCGGAGTCTCTCTCCTCACCATCCAGGATATAAACCAGAAGTTCTGAGTTGGCAGAGCCCTCAGCTTTGTCAAGTGCCCCTCCTGTCCGTCCCACAATCTCGTTGATGTTCTACCATCAGGCAGAGGATGCCACAGGATAAGAACAAGGACTGTTAGACTGGGTAACAGCTTCTTCCCCCAGGGTGGGGGCCTTCTGAACACACTGATACCACCCTGTACTCACTATTTAAAACAACACCAGTGGCAGTAATGCTATTGTATATTTAACTTCATATTGCATATGTCAACCTGTAAATCTACAGAATACTTTTATTATATGTTAATAATATTGTGTTAATATTATTCCGTGCTGTATATGATAATATACTGGGTTGTATGTGATAATATACTGTGCTGTATATGCTAATATACCATGTTGTGCAACTTGGTCCCAGAGGAATGTTTTGTTTAGCTGTATATACGTATACGATGAATAACAATAAACATGGAATTGAACCATATAACCTCAGTTACATAAGCATTGTTACATATCTTTACTGATTCTCCAACACAATCAGATATCCTTAGCTTCCTCTATCGCAAATAGACACCCACATGTGCTTTACACACTATCACACAGTCTCATCCCAGTGGTGCCTTGCCTAACACCTTCAGTCATCTAATCATTAGTCAGCTCCCTTAATTCCTGTGCTGTTCCACATCCTCTGTAATCTTGCTGCTAAAGGGTTTCCATGATTACCAGATTTCCAGGCTCCACAGCAACTGTCTGAAGTTGTCAGTGACAAGCTTTCTACAGAGCTCCATTCATTACAATGAAAGCGTTACAGTGAGAACTTTATGATGTATCTGGTACTCACCTTGTCTCCAGGCACAGACAGCCCTTTCCCTTTCCCAATCCAGGAGAGTCCTGGAGGTGGAGAGCTAGTTCTATATCTGTCTTCTCTTCCACAGCAGGTACATCTGACCCAGATTTCAGAGCTTGTGTTAACTGGAGTGTATGAGGAGGAGACCAGTTCTGCAGCTGAAATGTTTCCTTGCATCAGACTGAGAGTACAAGATTCCGGTGACACTACACGTAAAGCAGACGGGTCCCTCCCTCAGCCACTGCCAGCTGAGAAAGCCCAAACTGCCTTACAGCATGTTTCCGTATGGGCAAGGTCCCCATGTGCTGGGCAGTGCTTGCTGAAGCCTGGCTCACACTTCACAGTCAATGTAATGGGCTTTGATTGCAAAGAATTAACTTGCTCATGGTGTGATCTGCCCAGCTTCTGTGCCTCCACTTTAAAAGGCTGAGTCAGGCTCTGTTTGGGGCTCTGGCCTTCTCAGAAACAGCTGCTCACTCTCTTTCCCCGCTCTTTCTTTCTATCTCACTCTTATCTCTTGCTTCTCTCCCTCCCCTCTCTCACTCACTCTCTCTGAACCCTCTCCCCTCTCCCTCAGAACAGCTTTCTCAATGGAAAATGCTTGTGGCTGCAAATAGAGCGAATGGGTAATTTGTGAGGTGGTGCACTCAAACACCACTAATGTCCACGAAGGACCTATTTCCCTTAGCAGAGGGTCAAAAACCAGAATCATAGATGTGCATGCTGTGTTAGCACCAGAAGCATGGTAACCCTTGTGGGCTGCCCCCAGCTCATTCCTCAGGCTGTATTCAGCGTTGATGCAAAGCAATGCATTTCACTGTATGTTTCGATATACATGTGACAAATAAAGCTAATCTTTACATGAAAAGTAATTGACAGTGGGCTGAGCGGGGAGATGAGTAAAACACTTTCCACCTAAAGGGGGTATGGGTCTGATATTAGCTACCTGGAATAGTGTTTGCGACATCTTAATAATACTTGAAATATTGCACCATGGAATTAGTGGTTGAAGACAGGATTAGGCACATAGGCGGCTCAATGCTCTCCCTCTCTCTCTCTCTCATAATTTTTTCTCTAACATTTATCAGCTCTCTCCTCTCCCGCAGAGAAGATACCAAAGCCAGAAATCACATACTACCAGGCTCAAGGACAACTTCTATCGCACTGGATCTTTGGCCCAACCAGTCCCTAGTGACCATGTAATGCAACCATGTTGTGCCCAATTTCCTGCCTCAGTCCATGTTCCTCTAAGCCCCTCCCCTCCATCTACCTTTCCAAGTTCTCCTGAAATGTCCTGTTGTGTCTGTCTCAACCACTTTCTTTCCATTTGGTAAGGTAGTTTATTATTGTCACATGCACCAAGATACAGTGACAAACTTTGTTTGCATGTTAACCATACAGATCACTTCAGACTAGGTGAGCAGCTTTCAAGAGCGGTCAGACATTACCAAGTCAAACTGAACAACTGCTGATGCTGAGGATCTTCAGTAAAAACAAAAAAAGTGGAGAAATCCCAGTAAGTCAGGCAGCACCCATGGAGAAACAATGAGCTTCCATCAGAGTAAGGATATGTTAGAAAACAAGTATGCTTTAATTGCAGAGAAAGATGGGAACTACAAAGGGGATATTTTGGTGGAAACCAAGAGAGAGTATGGCACAAATTGTGCTGGTGAGAGAACCAGTAACTATCAGAAAGGTGGGAAAGTCTGCTTCCTTTTGGACAGAGGGGAGAGCAGATTCCCAATCACAGGGTCGTGTGGACGGCACAGAATATAAACACAAGAGATTCTGCAGATTCCTTCTTCTCCAGCCCTTTATCTTTCCCACCCACCTGGCTTCACCTTCTAGCTGGCCCAATTCTCCACCCCCACCTTTTTAATTCCCCTTCCTTTTCAGTCATGAAGAAGGATCTCAGCCAGAAATGTTGACTGTTTATTCATTTCCATAGATGCTGCCTGACCTGCTGAGTTCCTCCAGCATTTGAACAGCACAGAATCAAACCCTTAAGCTTGTTTAATTACAAAGGACCTGTTTGGAGGAGGTGTGAGCACCAAGAGATGAATGAAGACAGAGGAGAGATCAGAATACTGCATTGCTCCAGAGGTCAAGTGGCATCTGTGGAGAGAAAAGAAGGAGTGAACGTTATAGGCTGAATTGATCTGAATTTGCTTTCTCCACTACAGTGGAGACCACATTGTCAGCATCAAATGCAACAAACAAGGTTGGAAGTTGTGTGAGTGCTTTGCTGGACTGTCTAGGTGTCTGAATGGTAAAATGTTTGAGGTAAAAGAGTAGGTTATATGGCAAGATGCAGGGCACAGATATTAGCAAACAGCAATCTTCCTCTGCAGGAGTACTGGCTAATACTGGACAACACAGGGTGGTTATGGAGATGTGGGCGAAGGAAGGTTCCATGCATCTGAAGCTGACTCTGTGTCTAAAATGGACTCTATGGAACAAAAACATGTAAACAAGGGGCTAAATGAGGAAGAGCCTTTGGCTGTTCTGAGGAGAAGCCAGTACTAGGAACATCTGACAAAGATGGCTTCTTTAACCCTTCTTTCAAACTACCTGTCTTCCCTGTCAAAAATGTGCACATTATTATCAACAAAAGAGTGTCCCTTGTCCTTTAGGTGTAGATTTACAATTGAGTCTTGACCTGAGGGGTGAGCCCTCCTATGTTGGGCCATCTGTTTGTGAAGTGATTGTTCTGCCTTTGCGATATACAGATCTGTGCAGTTCTCATTGCATTGGAGAGCAGACACAATATTGCTCTATTTATGTTTATCTTTGTCAAACTTGGAAAACCCACCCCTGAACAGAGGTTTGGGGTACAACACCATCTATCAGATACTTAAGTGCAGTCCTAACATCTCTACCCCAGCATATTCACAACAGTTCACACCTCCATCCACATAGAGATAAGACTAATGACCCTCTCATTACCTCTACAACTCTTATGTGAGTACTCTACCTTCAAACAACTCACAGAGTTTATAAACTGGAAAACACCTTTAAGACAACACAGCAAGTCCAGTTGCCTTGATTGATGGACAATGATCTGGATGACTGAGAACCTTCATTGACAGGTTGAATTGCTGATGCCTTCCTGTCAGCTTGAACCAATTGGTCCATTCTCCTCTGACCTCCCTTGTTAACAAGGCACTTCTGCCCACAGAATTGCTGCTCACTGGATTTTTTTTAACTTTTTGCATCATTCACTGTAAACTCTAGAGACTGTTATGCATGAAAATCACAGGAGGCATACAGTTTCTGAGGTATTCAAACCACTTCATTTGGCACCAGCAAACATTCCATGGTCAAAGTGACTTAGATCACATTTCTTCCCCATTCTGATGTTTGGTCTGAACATCTTGACCATGTCTGCATGCCTTTATGCACTGAGTTGCTGCCACATGATTGGCTGATTAGATATTTGTGGTAATGAGGTTTACAGGTGTACCTAATAAAGTGGCCACTGAATGTATGTCTCCTTGTAATAGCTGTTAATAGATGCCTTTTAGAATCTTCATATTAATCTCATTTCTGGGAAAAAGACAAAACTCTCAGACTCATTTCTGAGGACAGGCTGGTTATTAATGGGCCCTCTTCACTTGTCTTGCATCACAAACAGGAATCAGCTGATAAAACCAACATGCAAATGGCAATTTCACTCAAGAGCAAAAGTCACAGAGACTGGAATTCTGTGGATAGACCTGAACTACCCAACTGCCCATGGCAGCATAGTGGTTAGCACGGTGATATTACAGCTGGGAGCATTCCGGAGTTCAATTCCAACACTGTTCTGTAAGGAGTCTGTATGTCCTCCTTGTGGAAAGCATATATTTTCCCTAGGTACTCTCGTTTCCTCCCACAGTCCAAAGACCTGGTTAATTGGTCAGTGTAAATTGTCCAGTGATTAGGTTATAATTAATCAGATTTGTTCGAGTGGCATGGTTCAAAGGGTCAGAAGGCCTACTCCACACTGTATCGCTAGATAAATAAATAATCTTCTACATAAGCCCATCACCCAAACTGGGTGTTGAACTGCCCGATAACCTTACAAAATTGTCCAGGTTAAACCTTTGATTAGAGCTACCAGTGGGATGTTCTTCTCCAAGTCCACTCTCCGTTCGCAGCTAACCTTGCCCCCATACAGGCTGTGTGTTTGCCGTGACAGGATGAGATATCACAGCCTCCCCTGTAATGTGAGATTCTGTAATGAAAAGGGCTTGGATCAAGAAACTTAATCTCCAGAGTGTATTGTGAAGAATCCCCAAATTCCACTTAATTCACAAATGATTAATCATAAAAGTGAAAGAAATGTCTGTTTCTATGTCTCCTGCCCAACAGTTGAACTTTGTTTTTCTTTGGTAAGCCAGCTGCCGAGGAACAGATTCACACATCTGGAATGTTATTACGGAGCAACATGAGCCTGGAAGGTGCTGCCAGCTGCATGTGTCTGGCAACTGGAATCTTACTTCAGCCTGGAGAAGAAAACACCATCAACGTCTCACAACCCACTTAAAAGGAGGAGGAGGGTGGTGAGGAACATCTTATTGACCTCCTCTGCCTCTCTTTCCACTCAGTTTTAATGTCCACACCTGCCGTCGCTCCAAATCATCCTTCGTCATCAAGGTAAAGCAAATTAGAATCAGTCTATTACTCCTGAAGTGAAATTTGTTGTTTTGCAGCAGTAGTAGAGTGCAAAGAAATAAAAATACTGTAAATTACATGGAATGTAAAAATCTACGGCACATTACAGGCCCTTCGGCCCACAATGTTGTGCCGACCATGTAACCTGCTCTAGAAACTGCCCAGGATTTCCCTACCACATGGCCCTCTATTTCTCTAAGCTTCTTCTATCTATCTAAGGGGCTCTTAAAGGACCCTATTGTATCTGCCTCCACTACCGTTGCTGGCAGTGCATTCCACGCACACACCACTCTCTGTGTAAAAAACTTACCTCTGACATCCCCCATCCCCCTTGTACCTACTTCCAAGCACCTTAAAGCTATGCCCCTCGTGTTAGCCATTTCAGTCCTGGGAAAAAAGCCTCTGGCTATCCACATGATCAATGCCCCTCATCGTCTTGCACATCTCTATCATGTCAAATCTCATTCTTCGTCACTCCAAAGAGAAAGGCCAAGTTCACTCAACCTATTCTCATAAGGTATGCTCTCCAATCCAGGCAACATCCTTGTAAATTTCCTCTGCACTCTCTCTATAGTGTTCACATCCTTCCTGTAGTGAGGTGACTGGAACTGAGCACAGAACTCCAAGTGGGGTCTAACTAATGTCTTATATAGCTGTAATATTACCTCCTGGCTCCTGAACTCAATCCCATGGTTGATGAATGCCAACACACCGTATGCCTTTTTAACAACACTCTCAACCTGCGCAGCAGCTTTGAGTGTCCTGTGGATACGGGCTCCAAGAGCTCGCTGAATCTCCACACAAATTAGAAAAATAAATAACTAGTGCAAAGAAAGGAGTGACGAGGTAAGTTCATGAACTGTTCAGAAATCTGATGACAGAGCAGGAGGCAGTTTCTGAATCAGGCCCCTATACCTCCTCCTGGATGGTAAGGAGAAGAGGGTATGTCCCGATGCTTGAAGATGTCCTCAATGGTGAGAAGGGTACACAATCAGATCTATTATCATTGACATATATGGCATGAAGTCTGTGGATTTGTGGCAGCCATACAATGCTAAGACATTAAATTACTATAAATTGCAAAAGGAAATAAATTATGCAAAGAAATGGGAAGTGTGATGCATTGGAGTCTGTATAACACGCAGTGATGCAGTGCTCTCCATCTATAGAAATCTGTAAGAGTGACAAACCAATTCTTCTCAAGCCCCAGCTAGCGTCAGGTCAAACTCAACTAGTCAAATTAAATTTGCCTCAGTCAGGAAGTAGGAACGGGTATGCAAGGCACCAGTGGTTTGCCAAAAGAGGCTTAGCATTGAGAAAGCATATCCTAAGAAGCTGTGGCTCTCTTGTAGAAGTACAATGCCCAGCAGGTGAGGCTGCATCCGTGAAAAAGGGAACAGAGATATTAGTTCAGATCCAAAACCCTTTTGATTTTAAAGGAAATTTTGTCACATCCTTTTTTAAAAGGTCCATAGGTTCAAAGGACTATATAGCCTACTCCTACCCCTATGTCTTATCTTGTTTTTTTTTCACACCCCGAGCATGGAGACTCAAATGCAAGTAAGTGACCAACTCGCAGGTTTCTGCGCACATTATCTGTGGCTGCCCCTCCTTTTCAAAACCGTATAAATACAAATCCTATTGCTATATAACGCATTGTATTAAATCACTGCCTCCCTGTGACAGGAGCTAAATTAGAAATATGAATTCCTTCTTTGCCATGCTGCTTCACCCACTCCTGTCGGAGATGACTGACTCACTCTGTAACTGAGACAACAGGAGGTCCCAGGTTTATCTGCCAGGGTTTGCCGAGTTAGCTGATGCCAAGTGATGTAAGAGAGGAGGAGGTGTAATCGATACTGAGAGAGGAAGGAAGACAAGCTCAAACAACATCAGAATCACGTTTATTATCACTGATATTTGTTATGAAATTTGTTGAGTTGCAGCAGGACGTAAGAATTACTATCAGTTACCAAAATAAATGAATAGACACATATGGAACAGCACAGCATAGTACAGGCCCTCTGACCTGGTGACCTATTCCAAGTTCAATCTAACCCTTTCTTCCCACATAGTCCTCGTTTAGTCATTCATCTTGCACCTGCCTCTTCCACCAGCCCCACACGGGCTTTCCATGAACTTACCAATCTATGTAAAAATTGCCTATCTTTGACATCCTCAGATCTTAAAAGTATGTCCTCTTGTATTACCTCCTATTACTGTGACTGCCCTAGGAAAAAGGTGCTGGCTGTCCATTCCATATATGCCTCTTATCTTATACACCTCTATCAAGAATCTTCTCGTGCTCCTTTGCTCCAAAGAGAAAAACCTTAGCTGATTCAACCTTTCCTGATAAAACATGCTCTCTAATGCAGGCAGCACTCTGGTAAATCTCCTTTGTATTCTAAGCTTCCACATTTTCCTATAATGAGATAACCAGAACTGAACACATTACTCCAAGTGTGGTCTAACCAGTTTTACAGAGCTACAATATTACCTCATGGTTCCTGAACAAGATCCCCAACTAATGAAGGCCAATACACTATACGCCTTCTTAATTCTATCAACTGTGTGGTAACTTTGACAGATCTACAGTCTTGAAATCCAAAATCCCTCTGCCCAGCAGAGAAGTGTAGTGCAGCAGTTAGTGTGAAGCTATTACAGCTCGGGACATTGGAGTTAAATCCTGGCATCCTCTGTGAGGAGTTTGTAGCTTCTCCATGTGGAGTGTGTGGGTTTTCTCCGGGTGCCCTGGTTTCCTCCCACAGTCGTAAGATATATTGGTCAAGAAGTTAATTGGTCACTGTAAATTGTCCCATAATTGGGCTATGTTAAATTGGGTGCTGTTATGTTATAAATTCAAAATATTAAATTAATTCAAGGAAACTCACAGGAGACTGAAAATACAGTGTAACTTTGAGCTTATTTTAAGCCAGACGTGCAAGTATCACGTGGTAGCATGACGATGTATGCAATTAATGCATTTTTACAGATAATTAATTATTTAAACAAGAATAATTAATCAACCATTATATATACAAGATTACTAAAACATTAAATACACAACAACCCTCCCTGCTTAGCTATAAACTCCATCTCAATAGAAAAGGCATCTCAACTATAAACACAGTGTACTATGTAACACACTACTATAGAGACATCCACAGCAGAGTAAATTTTAAATTATCCCATTCAGGCTGAAAGATTTAATGGCTGTGGAGACTTGTCTTTCCTGACAGGGCGATCACTCTGCCTGGCAGGTGAGACTTGCGGCTGTGAAACAATCTCAGGTTCTGGGGCCTCCTCCGTGGCGGTTGTAGGAGTTGACCCGAGACTGTAGGAAGTGGTTCTGACAGCTGAGAACCCCTTTCTTCTCCACCACTTCCCTCCCTTTTCTTCTTCTAGTTTGTGCATCTTGATCTTGGGAAGGTGCATTTAGTTCACTGGAGTATTCTCTTACTAATCTTTCTATTGCTCCCTTTATGACCTGTTCCCTCTCTTGGCTCCTTCATCCAGAACATCATCTGATGAATCCTCTGTTTTCGTATCTCCATTGACTCCTTTCTTTTTGGCCTTCATTCATCCAGCTGGGCTTTGGCCTTTGCATCTACTTTTACAAACAAATTTTTGTCTCCAATTTATAGTTCATATAATAACCTTAATGCATGCAAAAGCTGAATGCTTGCAACTTTCCTGAAGCTCCTTGAACTCTCTACCAGATTAAAACCAAGGCACATTTCATAAGGAACTGCCTGATGATTAACATATCAGAAGCTTTCTCAGATAAGTTGCCTTCAAAAACTGTTGTAGTCAGGCCAGTGCTTTTGTCATTTTCATGATCCCTTTGAACAATATGGTCCTTCTATGGTCCAATATGCTTTCCAACCAGAGCCATGGAGGCTGGCACGAACGCCTGTCTGTCCTCTTGTGGGCAATGATTCATGGTGTACAGCATTCAGGCAGCTGTGGTATCATCCAGCACCTGACTTAATTCAGTTTCAGATGACTTCATTACAGGAGCTGTGGCATGCCATTTATGGATGGATCTCCAATCAAGTTGTGATTGTCTCAGCCAATCACGCTCCACAAATGCTTGTCCTTCTGTTTTTACCACATACAAGCCCCATGAGGCTTCTTGGTTGTTGTGTTTCACTGTTCACATGCATGTCATTCCCACAGGAGTTATTTTTTCTCCAGAATACGTACTTAACTGGACATCTGCAGGCATCAGTTAGTTTCTTTTAAAATGCTGTTCAAACTCACTTTGTGGAATGACTGAAACAGCCAAGCCAGTGTCCAATTCCATTTTCATTAATTTGCCGTTCACTTCTGGCATAAGCCATATTGCTTGTCTTTTGTTAGTTTTCACACAGTAAATCTCAAGGCTGCACATTCGTGTGTCACTCTCATTATTGTCAGAATTTCCATTAACAGCACGCAGATTAGTGCTCTTTTTGACTTTTATCTTTTTCCACTTCCCTGTGTAGTTCATTTATTTTTGTCTGCCTGACATGTTCTTTGTATGTGTCTTACTTGGTTGCATTTTCGGCAAGTTTTGCCTATAAATCTGCATTTGCTTGTTATATGTGAGCCCTTGCCACAATGGTTACAGGCCCAGGCCCGTTTCTGTTTTGACGCTGCAATTTTATTCACTCTCACTTTCATTGCTGACCGTAACTCACTTGCATCTCTGTCTGCTTTTTCCAGTGAAGCATCAATTTCAACTGTGCTTTTAAATGTGAGTGGTGCGTTAGTTAGGAGTCATTTCTGAATGCTTTCTTTTAAGATTCCACAAACTAAACGATCTCTTAGTGTACCATTAAGTTCATTTCTGAACTGACAGTGCTCAGGCAATCGCTTCAATTCAGCCACAAACGCTGAAATGGATTCCCGTTCCTTTTAATTCTGCTTATGAAATCTAAAGTGTTCTGCAATTAACAATGGGTTTGGTTCTAAGTGTTCCTACGTCACTTTTACAATAGTAGCAAAGCTCCTTTCTGATGGTTTGGTTGTGGCAGTCAAACTTTGTAAAAAACTGTATGCCTTTAAACCTTATGCATACAGCAAAATTGGTATTCACTTCTCATTGGCTATTTCATTTCCTTCAAAATACTGTTCCTATAGCTCCACATACATAAGCCAATTACCCACTGTGTAATCAAACTTGTCAATCTTTCCAATGTAGCCAGCCATTTCTGATTTTTTTTAATGATGAGTATCACCTGGTACTCACAGTTTATGAACCCATGAATCCTTCCTTTCTCTTTATGAAACCTGAATTCTTTCATTTACTCCCTTAAGAAAATCTGATTGTGTCTTCCCTTCCAAAGAACATGTGCTTTTATTTTAAACTCGACTGTCTCTCCACGAATCGCAGTGCCCGTTTTACTCACCGATGCTCCCACTATGTTTTATTTAATTCCGAATGTCTTGTTGTATTTAACAGGTCGGTAGCCATCTCCGGTTCATTTTAAAATACCTCATTGCCCAGTGTCATGTTTACTAAATTCAAAACATTAAACTAAGTTAAAGAAACGCAAGAGAGTCCAAAAATATGGGTGTAGCTTTGAGTTTACTTTAAGCAAGGTGCACATGTATCATGTGGTAGCACGATGACATATGCAATTAACATACTTTCATATATATCTCATAATTAATTATTTAAACAAACAAGAAAACTTAATCAACCGATATATAAATATACAAGATTACTAAGATATTACTGAAATATTAAATACACAACAGAAGCTGTGAGGGATTGCTGGTTGTACAGCTCGAAGGGCTGGAAGGACTAATTCCACACTGTATCTCTAAAATAAATAAGGAAAGAAGATTCCCTAAAGGTTCCCTTGCAGGTTGAATCCTTTCTAGAGGACTAGAATGTAATGCTGAGTCTTTGTAAGGCATTAGTCAGGCCACATTTGAAAAATTGAGAGCAGTTTTTGGTGCCCATTATCTAAGATCTGCTGCCATTGGAGAGGGTCCAGAAAAAGTTTACAGGAATGATGCCAGGAATGAAAGATTTTATGCTCTGTTTTGTACTCACTGGAGTTTGGAACAAAGAGTGAGAATATCATTGAAGCCAATTGAATATTGAAAGGCCATACAGAGATGTTTCCAAAAGTGGGAGAGCCTAGGACCAGAGGGCACAGCCTCAGAATAGAGGGATGTCCATTTAGAACAGAGATGTGGAGGAATTTCTTTAGCCAAAGGGCGGTAATCTGTGGAATTCATTGCCACAAACGGCTGTAGAGGCCGTCATTGGGTATATTTAAAGTGGAGGTTGATAGGTTCTTGATTAATAATGATCTTGAACAGGGGTCCCCAACCTTTTTTGTACTGCGGACCGGTTTATTATTGACAATATTCTTGCGGACCGGCCGACCCGGGTGGGGGGGGGGCGGGGGGAGGGATTGCCAACGGACAAGAGTAGCAGTCAAATACGTTGTGTTTACCCCGAGAAAGACTACAATGACCATGAAGCCTTGCGCAGGCACCAGTGCACATGCATGTGCCTGCCGATTTTTCCCCACTGCAAATCGATTTTGGCGATTCTGTTCATGTGGGGGGAGGCGTTAATCACGACCGGAATATCGGTGATAAGTGGCTAATACACTCAGTTTCGTTTCTAAAAGGGTTTATCTAACGAATTTAATATGAAACTCACAGCGCATATTTTCCTCTCATGAATACAGTGATAAGTCAATTATCAGGGGAGGATAGGGGAGCTTGAAGTAAGTATTGAACGAACTTCCAGTAAAAGTGGTAGAGACAGGTTCGATATTATCATTTAAAGAAAAATTGGACAGGTATATGGACAGGAAAGGAATGGAGGGTTGTGGGCTGAGTGCAGGTCGGTGGGACTAGGTGAGAGTAGCATTCAGCACGTACTAGAAGGGCAGAGATGGCCTGTTTCCGTGCTGTAATTGTTATATCGTTATATAAGTAAGTCAATAGCATCATAACATTTTAAGTAACGTTTCGATAATAAACACACAGCGCATATTTTCCCCATATGAACATATAAAATCATTGCAACACACCAATATCGCTGAATTAGTGGGAGCCCTGGGCTTGTTTCCCTGCAACAAGACGGTCCTATCGAGGGGTAATGGGAGACGGCGATACTCGAAGTGGGTTCCTTATGTCCAGTCTATTCCGCAATTTAGTTTTTGTTGCATTCATTGCAGAAAACTCTGCTTCGCAGAAATATGTTGGAAGCAACGTTTTCAGTGCTTTTGTGGCTATCTCAGGATACTTAGCCTTGACTTTGATCCAGAATGCTGGCAGAGATGTTATGTCAAACATACTTTTCAGCCCGCCGTCATTTGCAAGCTCGAGGAGTTGATCTCCTTCCCGCGCTGACATGGATGACGCATGGATAATGACCTTGCACACGTAATGGCTCAACAGTGGTCGTGACAGGGAATGAGGAAAGGTGCAGCTGACTCATATGGCCAAATTATATCGTTTCCTCACGGCCCGGTAGCACATGCTTTGCATCCCGGTACTGGTCTGTGGCCCGGTGGTTGGGGACCGCTGGTCTTGAAGATTACAAGGAGAAGACAGGAGAATAGGTTTGAAAGGAAAATAAATCAACCATGATGGAATGGCAGAGCAGACGATGGCCGGATAGCTTAATTCTGTTCCTATATCTTATGGTATGGTCTAAGATTGAAAGTGTGGACATTGGGTAGGAGATTGCTATGATTCTCCACCTATCCGAAGAGTCAGCTTTTACCTGCATATGAAGGTAATCACCTGAATGAGGCAATGGCATCTTCAGAAGAGCAAGGTGGGAAATTCTGCTCTGCTTCGTTTTTTAAGTCTACTTGTGAACTTCATACAGTGCTGTAGTTCTCCAGTGCTTTCAGCTGCTGGCTTCAACTATTGGGCTGGTTTTTATACATAGAGGATTTGTCACAGCCATATTTAAAACACAAAGTTTCAACAACTAAGGTTTGTAAAGAAACTGTATCTGACTGCTCTCTGTGACATGTTCAATCAGTACCACATGTTCAAATATTATTTTAAAATTAATGTTTATCAATTGATTTCTCTGGGGATTATTCTACAAGGGAATAGTCCTTTATTGGTGCCCTCTCAGATACGCATGCTGCCTTCTGATCCTCCGGAGTGAATGAAGTGATTACAATCTTCATACTCTCCTTTTGAGGGAAATTAATAAAACTTCACTAGGCTATTTCATCCAAAATAAAGTAAGATTTATATAGCAGTTATGAATCAGTAATTCTTCCCTCAGAGACTAGAAAAGAAGCTAACAAAATAACTGTTCTTAAAGCTCACACATGGCATCAGAACAAAAAAAATCACAATTACTGTATAATTTCAGGACTATAAGCACTGCAGTGATATCATGATCTAATGAATATGTTATGATTTTTCACTCTTAGTTTGCTGAAGTTTTGTTTGGTGAACTTCAATATGCCTCAGCAGCACATTTTGTGAAATGTGTGTCTGTTAAGCCACAATGAGAAAGGATGTTTTAGCACTGTTTAATCTTTGAGGAATCGGTGTTATGGCAGATTGCAGATTGTGAATGTAGGTTAATGGTACAGTTGAGGAAGTTGTGCTTTGAGAAATCAGTGTTGTGACTGATTGTAGACTTAGGATGTAGTTAATGGTACAGTTGCAGAGATCAGGATAAGCACTGCGGGTTGATTGCATAGTGTGCCTTACGTATTCCCGAACTGCTCTTCCAACCACATGTCCCAGATTCACCTTCTCCATCAGGGGAAAACAAGATCAGGGCAGTAAGCACATTAGGATAGTATGACCCACAGTATCCTCGCTGTTTTTAGTAACTCCGAAACATAAAAACGAATTTTTAAAAAAACAGTGCCAGAAATAACTCGTGTATGCTCGTTTTTCCTTAAAGCAAGGTACGCATGTGTGGTGGCATGATGACGTATGTCATTCATGTACTTTTATATATAACACATAATTAATTATTCAAACAACAAAGAATGCTTAATCACTCACTATATACGCACACACTATTACTCAAATACTACGGAAATATTACATACACAATTTGAACAGTGACCTGACTTGGAAATATACTGCCAGTCTACAACCTCAAACTCCCTACAACACTGAGGAAACACTTTCACTGTGGATACATCTTCACCTGAAGGACCGGGTGTCAAAGTAGCATAGCAGTTAGTGTGACGCTGTTACAGCTTGGGGCATCAGAGTTCTGATGCCATCTGTGAGGAGTCTGTATGTCCTCCCCGTGGGTTTTCTGGTTTCCTCCCACAGTCCAGGGGCAGACCAGTCAGTAGGTTAATTGGTCATTGTAACTTGTCCCACGATAGGGCTAGGATTAAATTAGGGTTGCTAGGTGGTGTAGCTTGAAGTGCCGGAAGGGTCTGTTTGTGTAGTACTGTATCTCTAAATATAGATAAATAAATAAATGCATTGCCAGTGTTTTAAGTGGATTTACAGTAAAATCAAACTTTTCCTTCTCAGCTGGGCCACTCATTCTGTTGCTTCGCAGCTGGGCATTCTCATTTATGATTTGGCAATGAATGCTATTGGATTATTTGACCATGGAAGAATTCCTTGGTGTTCTTGTCCTTGATGCCAGGTGGGCTGGTGCCTAAATGTGTATTTATATTTATTGTGTGTTTTTTAAAAAATTATTTGTGTTTTTTTAAATCTTTTGTGCTTTTTGGTGCTGCATCAGATCCAGAATAACAATTACTTTGTTTTTCTTACACTTGTGTGTTGGAAATGATATTAAAACAAGATTGAATCTTGAATTCACATGCAAGCACAGTCTCATCTGGCATCATTTAGATTATTGGAAGGCAAAACAAGTGAAGTAACTTTGGTTAATTTGTTTCTTGCCTGTTCAAAGTTGCTGGGGCCAATTTAGCATGCTTGTCATTCTCATCAGTCTGAATATCACAGAGTAGATACTGTGCATGATCATTTCAATACAATGACACAGGGCAATGAAGAACAAGCTGCTGACCTGCCAGCAGAGCGGTAGAAAGGTCAAAGAATGAAAATATCTTGGGTACAGAGACGTGGTTAAAGGAGGAATATGAAATGGAAGGAGAAACAGGAGACTGCAGATACTGGAGCAACATAAAGAACTAGAGGAATTCAGTGATCAGGCAGCCTCTATGGAGGAAAATGGATAGTTGGCGTTTCAGCTTGAAATCCTTGATGAAGGGTCTCAAGGTCTGTAATTGTGTTGCCAGAGAATAGATGACAACAAAGAGTAGAAAAGGATAGGAAATCTAGCAGAGGAATAAAAGCAAACATTGTTGGAAAAAGATGGAGACAGCATGATCTGGAAGTATTGAACTGAAATGTTGATTCTGTACAGCTCTAATACGCTTAGAGACATGATGAGGCATTGCTCTACACGCGTCCACTGACCTTCTTTGGAAGCAGAGGGCCCAGTCCATTATGGATAAAGTCCTCACCACCTTTGAGCACATATACATGAAATGTTGTTGCAGGAAAACAGCACTCAACATCAGAGAGCCCTATCATCAGGAAGAAGGAACAGGAACTTCTGTACTCACACCACCAGGTTCAGGAACAGTTATTACCCTCGACCATCAGGCTCTTGAACCAAAGGGGATAATTTCACTCAATTTCACTTGCATTGAAATGTTCCCACAACCTATGGACTCACATTCCAGGATTCTTCAGCTCATTTTCCTGATATTTATATTTTTGTTATAATTTCCTTCTTTTTGCATTTGCACAACTTGTTACCTTTCGCACCCTGGTCGAACACCCAAGTTGGTAGAATCTCTCATTGAGTCTATTATGGTTAGTCATAGTCATAGTCATACTTTATTGATCCTGGGGGAAATTGGTTTTTGTTACAGTTGCACCATAAGTAATAAATATTAATAGAACCATAAATGGTTAAATAGTAATATGTAAATTATGCCAGGAAATAAGTCCAGGACCAGCCTATTGGCTCAGGGTGTCTGACCCTCCAAGGGAGGAGTTGTAAAGTTTGATGGCCACAGGCAGGTATGACTTCCTATGACACTCTGTGCTGCATCTCGGTTATTATTGTGTTATGGAGTTATTGAGTATGCATGCAAGAAAATGAATCTCAGAGTTGCATATGGTAACTTCGGTAATAAATTTACTTTCAACTTCAAGTGGAACAGAAGCTTTAAGAAAAACTGATTTAAGTGAGAGTTTGAAAGACAAAGTAACAAATCAAAACATGACAGTAACATTCTTTATAATTTGTTTCTCTAGTACACTGTGTAGTGAAACATTAAACCCACTTTTATAAATATTGTAACTTCATCAGCATCTTACAGAGAAAAGTCTTCCTATTAATTGGAGCGGGTGCATAACAGAATAGAGATATGGCACAGTGGTGTAGCAATCAGCGCAGTGCTAGTGATCACAAAGCGAGGTTCCATTCCCATTGCTGACTGGAAGAAGCTTATATGTTCTCCTCATGACCTGCTGGGCTTCCTCCAGGTGCTCTGGTTTCCTCCTACATTCCAAAGATATACGAGTTAGGATTATGAAGTTGTGGGTATGCTACGTAGGCATCGGATGATTGTGGACTGCCCCCATTACAAACCTCGTACTGTGTTGGTCATTGACACAAGCAACACGTTTCATGCATTTCAGTGTGTTTTGATGGTCATGTGACAAATAAAGTTAATCTTTAAAAAAGAAATACTGGATTGTTTCTGGTATATTCTGGTTTATGCTGAATACTAAATAGCTAATCCATTGCTCTAAATGTAGGCAAATCCAATTGAAACTGGCCAGAAGGCAGAAATCTCAGTCCCAGACACTCTAAGCATCATGGAAGCCACTCTGGGGCAGGTAGATCTCCAACACAGGGGTCACAACCTTTTTTATGCCATGGCACTATACCATTAAGCAAGGGATCCTTGAACCCCAGGGTGGGAACCCCTGCTCTAATATAATTCCGTGAATGCTGACAGCTATGTAGCAACCTTACATTTTGAAAGCATTAGCTCATGCCCACAGACAGAGCTGAGATTAGAAGTAAGGAAGGGCAGGGGGAGAGTAAGGGAGGAAAGGAATGGGAACATCTAAAATGCCAATTGCATTTGGGAAAGAATGCATTCAGTAATGTCCTGTCTCCTCACACAGCTGCTCTGTCAATCTGGTCTGCTTGAACAGATGTGGCTCATTGTGAGGAGATGGTCTGTCATCAAAGATTAGTCACAGATAATATTACTTTGTGGTTGCCAGGCAGCACATATTACAATGAGAACACTGGCCAGGATGTTCCCTTGTACGCAGCAATGCATGTGAAGCCTAGATGGAAATTCAGAGTTAACTCTCCAGTCGGAGGACAAAGGAGAAAGATACTCACATCTGGTTATCCTAACAACCCCTCCCTTCCATCCCCAACCCCAAAAAATACGGTGGTTGAGACCATGGCCATCCAACTCGTACTCAGTAAGAAGACATCCACACATCACTAGAGTGAACAATGATTATAACTCAAATACTTGACCATTTTTGTACCAACCCACCATTAACAAATCTCCAGCTGACACTCTGAAAATGGGAATTAGAATTAAGTACCTCTGTTAATATGAGAAAGCCCAGTTATCTGAAGACTGATGCCTATTTATCTGCAACTGGAATACTCCCTTCTTCTTGTAAAGAAAATTCCAGAATAGGTTTACGTAAAACAGTGCAGCAGAGTACAGGCCTTTTGGCTCACAATGTTGTTCCAACCCTTTAACCCTAACCCTTCCCCCCCCCCCCACATAGCCCTCCATTTTTCTACTTAAGGGTATCTTAAATGTCCCTAATATATTTGACCCCACCCACAACCCCTGGCTGGGCATTTCACGCACCCACCACGCTCTGTAAAATAAAAAAATAATTCCGACATCCCCCCTTTACATTCCTCCAAACACCTTAAAGTTACACCCTCTCATAATAGCCACTTCCACACCGAGAAAAGTCTGGCTGTTTATCTGAGCAACACACATCAAAGTTGCTGGTGAACGCAGCACTGCACCTCTTCCTACAGATGCTGCCTGGCCTGCTGCGTTCACCAGCAACTTTGATGTGTGTTGCTTGAATTTCCAGCATCTGCAGAATTCCTGTTGTTGGCTGTTTATCTGTGTGTCTTGTACATCTCTATCAAGTCACCTGCCATCATCCTTTTCTCCAAAGAGAAAAACCCTAGTTTGTTCAACCTATCCTCGTAAGTAAAAAAAAATATAAATTTACTTTAGAGATACAGCATGGAGTAGGCTTTTCCAGCCTCAGCACACAGTTACCCCCAATTTAAACGTTAAGAAGGGGACAATTTACAATGACCAATTAATCTTCTAACCAGCACAGTATGCCTTTGGACTATGGGAGGAAACCGGAACACCCGGAAAAGCCCCATACATTTCACAGGGAGGACTTAAAGACTCCTTACCGGTGACGTTGAAATTGAACTCCGACATGCTGAGCTGTAATAATATCGTGCTATTAGTTACACTGCTGTGGCACCCAGTTATGCATTTTAAAAATTGCTGTCTGTATCGTTGTTACAACATTAGCTTGGATGGTGCTCAGGAACTCAAAGTTGATGGGCTACAGTTAAGAAGCTTTCCCCATACTTGTGCACAAAGTAATTTGCCTGGTGTCAAAGATTTTGATGAATGTGCAACTCCACTTTGGACAGGGAGGAGAAATAAGGCCTTGGACCAACACAGCCTGCTGCAACAAACAGGGAGCATGCTATGATCTCAAAGGACTATCAGTTATGATATCAAGATGAATGTTTCATTGACTATTTTGCTGGTTACCAGCAAAAAAAAAATCAGGAACCTGTTATCATCCCACAAACCAGTCAGCCTGACTTACACCACCTTTAACATCTGCAGCTATGTTGGTTTTGTAATGATATTTAGACCATGAGCCTCTACTAGTCATTTCTGAAATACTTGCATCTCAGGAGCTTAATGCAAACTGCTAGTCTCTTCAAATTAGTTCTGGCTACTTTGATTTTCAATCAGGCAACTTTGTCTCAGACTCTTTAGATCCAAAAGCATTTGAAGTTACACAAAGATTGGCCTGCACCAAATTAACTTTAACTAGGTATGGGACCCTATCTTATATCGTTGAGTTCCTCCAGCATTTTGCATGTGTTGCTTCTATTCTTGCATTTGGTTTATTAAGATGAAGGTCTTGTACTTCAGCATTGACCTACTACAAAATGAAAAATGTAGCCAAACAAATTGTTGGCAACACATCAGCTACTTTGGAGAGAGAAATGAATGCAGATCAGATAAATTACTTTTTCATCTGAACTTTTGAAACTGTCACTGTAAAGTATTAACTCTAATTTCTATTCGTGGATGCTGCTAAACTCAATTTCCAATACTGTACATCATGTTTTCGCAAAGCAGAGAGAGATTTGGCAGACTTTCTCTCAAGTAAAGCTCCAGCACTTGAGCTTGACAAAGGTGCTCATTTGATGAGCGACTCCGTCACATCCTTCATTACTGCACCACAACTGGAGAATGATGCAAAAGGTAACTCAGCTCCAACAAACATCCAATAAACGCTCAACCTCTGCAATTTTACTAGCGAGCAGCAGTTAGTCTATTAGCAGAGGTAGAATAGGAGTTTATCAAAACCAATCTGGAAGTTAGATTGATCTACTACCATTCCTCATAATCCTGGCAATTTGGTCAGTAGTCCAGGCTTCATAAAGATGATACTATTTGCAATTGTCTTCTATCTATCTAATTCAGGGGTTCCCAACCTTTACGCCATGGAGCCTTCCCATTAACCAGGGCGTCCACGGACCCCAGGTTGGGAACCCCTGCTGAAGTCACTATCCCTAATGATGCGTGAGCAATTAGTACGTTGACGGTTACTGGGTCTATATTGAGACTATTGCCTCCTTGTCATATTTCATTGCAACATTTACCAGAAGTTTCATACTAAAATTCTTGATTTTAAATCTTATGTGTTGTAAAAAGGAAGCCATTTTGTCCATTTTGTAGATTTGAAGAAACAAACGCTGACATGACCAAAGTTGTTATATCACAAAACTGGTGGAGTTTAGGTGAGAGGGAATCCACAGAGGGAAATTAACTGCCCTGATGAAGAGTCTCATTGACAGTTTATTTCCTGACATAGATGCTGTCTGACCCACAGTCCTTCAGTGTTTTGTGCTTGTTATTCCAGATTTACAGCATGTGCATTCTCTCTCTCTTCTTCCTTGTCATTGTCCAGCCTCTCCACAATATTCACTTCAACTAATCCAACTGGAAATACACTTCACCTTCCATCTGGGCACAGTGACATCTTACAAATCTGCCTCTTCACTGCAATATGGATGACCTTTAATTGTACTTCCACCGCACCACTCCAGTAGAAGCATTCACTATGCCAATAGAACTAATCCTGACTGTAGTCACTGACTTCTAGAAAAAGTTTCCACCCAAAGCCAAAAGCATTCATATTGTCATTAAACATTAGCATTTGGAGTCAACCAGCTTTCCACAATATCAGCAAATCTTCTGCTAACTACCCTTGAAACCAAAACTAACATGAGCAACACTTTCCCTTTAGAAATATTATCCCAGCAGCTACATTGTCTCCATGTACAGTTCCATAGATTGAAATGTCCAGTGTTTATGAAACAAGACCATACTCTGATAAAATTAATCATTGGACAGTATGATTAACCAACTCAAACTACTATAATCAAACACACGTTTTAGATTCTTAGCTTTGGCTCTCAAGTAAATTAGAAAAACTGCCTGTTTTGTCCAGAGGAAAGGTCAGGTTCAGTTACATCCAGTGATAATCCAGTTACTCTGTAAGGCTATCTCATACAAGACTGTCCAGACATGCAACAAATTTGCCCAGGGTTCATCCCAGAGGGAGGAAGCTTTGCTACTGCTTTCCAGGAGAACTCGAGTTATTCAAACTAGTGAAGTCCTCAAGTCCCATGATTAGGCCAGGGCTAGATCGAGGGTTGCTGGGCCAGAAGGGCCTGTTCTGCCCTGTATCTCCATGAGTAAATAAAGGAGCGAGAAGTGGGATTCATGGAAAAGACTTTCCAACATTACGCTCAGTGGCCACTATATGAGGTACCTCCTGTACATAATAAAGTGGCTCCTGAGTTTATGTTTGTGGTCTCCTGTTGTCATTGCCCATTCACTTCAGTGCTTGATGTGTTGCGCATTCAGAGATGCTCTTCTGCATACCATGTTTTAAACACGGGATTCTTTGAGTTACTGTCACCTTGAACCAGTCTAGCCCGTTCACCTCTGACCTCTCTCATTAACAAGGTGTTTTGCCCAGACAACTGCCGCCGACTGGATTTTTTTTTGCACCATTTTCTGTAAACTCCAGAGACTGTCATTCATGAAAATCCTAAGGGATCAGAAGTTTCTGAGATACTCAAACCATCCGGTTTGGCATCAACAATCACTTCATGGTCAAAGTCATTTAGAACACATTTCTTCCCCATTCTGATGCTTGTAAAACTGAACCTCTTGATCAAGTCTGCATACTTTTATGTATTGAATGGCTGCCAGATGATTGGTCGATTAGGTATTTGCATTATCAAGCAGGTGTACTAATAAAGTGGCCACCGTGTGTACGTTAGCAGCCTAAGAGTGGAATTTTGATTCAGAGTTGAAAAGAGACAATACAATCCATCAACATTGGCATATTTTTCTCACCCATCGGGACTGTGGAGAAGGAATAAGTGGTTTTTGTATAAGATGTTGGTGAGGTTGCACCTGGAGGATTACGTACAGTTCTGGTTACCCTGTTATCAGAAGGGTGTCATTAAGCTGCAAACGGCATAGAAAAGATTTACCAGAATGTTGACATGAGTCGAGGGCCTGAGTTATAGGGAGAGGTTGGATTGGCTAGGACTTTATTCTTTGGAGTATAGGATTGCAAGGTGACCTTATTGAGGTGTGTAAACTCATGAGGAGCATAGATATAAGCTGAATGGAGGCAGTCTGGTTTCCAGGGAAAGGGAACGAAAAACTGGAGGGCATAGTCTTAAAGTGAGAGGGGAGACATTTAAAAGGAACCTGAGGGAAATCTTTTTCAGACAGAGAGTGGAGCATATGTGGAGTGAGCATATAGGAAATAGTTGAGGCAGAAACAATAACGATATTTAAAAGATTCTTGGACAGGTACATGGATAGGAAAGATTTAGAAGGATATGGACCAAATGTTCTCAGAATTATTTATTGTGGAATGAGCTTCCAGCAGAAGTGGTTGAGGCAGGTTCGATGTTGTCATTTAAAGTTACATTGGATAGATATATGGACAGGAAAGGAATGGAGAGTTATGGGCTGAGTGCAGGACAGTGGGACTAGGTGAGAGTAAGAGTTCGGCATGGACTAGAAGGGCCGAGTTGGCCTGTTTCCGTGCTGTAATTGTTATATGATTATATACCTCTTTAGTCTGTAGTTAATGACTAAAGTAGAATCATAATCCCTACCTTCCCAAAATACTTAATTTGAGAGCTGCTTAACCAGGGCCAGGCAGTTAGATTTGGTAAGCGCAGCTTACTGAAAATTGTAAGATGCCGAAAGTTGTACCACACAGAAATTAAGCCCATAACAGTCACACCTTCATCTGGTTTCACATTCAGCAAGTCCCCACTAGCACCTCAACCCAAGATTCAGATAATGCCACTGATCAGAACTTTTAAAACTTTATTAATTACCAAGTTCAAGTTTAATTATCATTCAACCGTACATGAATACAGCCAAACGAGCCAGCCAGCTCCCAGCCCAGCGTAGACTCCATGCTACATCACCTGTGGCATCTCCCCTCCTGGGCTGCTGCAACAAGCAAGCCTGCAGCATGAAACCTCGTCCTGACTACAACTGAGGGCGCGCAGCTCCCCTGCCGTCAGTCCCACCAATGAACCAGTCAAGAGGACTTGCAGTCCAGACGGGTCTTGTAATTGCAAGAAAAGATGTTTGCAAGACAATCACTCGCTGTTAGACAGCACACCATCATCGTGCACTGTTTCCAATGCCTTTCTGTAACAGGGTGGATTGATCCATTATCCGAGAGAGATCATTTCTTCTGGGCCTTTGCAGCAGTCTTGGTAAATCTTACTTCTCCAGTTGTTTTCTGGTCCATGGCCTTGGCCACTGCAACAGCTACTGCCTGCCATTTGTCACACAGAGCAAACTGACCTGCAGTAAGGGAAATTGTTTAAATTCTTTCACAATCACAACTGTAGTACAGCAAGTAAGTCTCTTCCAGGGAAGGAGGAGAAGCAGACTACCACCTCCAACAGATTGTAAAAATACAGGGTGGAATTCAACCAACTTCTGTCCAACAATAATGCAGCACGTAAACAGGACTTTGACCCACAATGTTGTGCCAAACTAAATTAGTAATCAAAATGCCCAACTAAACTAATCCCTTCTGCCTACATGTCCACTTCCTTCCACTTATGCACATTCATGTTCTTATCTAAGTACCTCCTGAAGCCTTTATCGTATTTGCCTCTATCACCCACTACTCTGGCAAGACTTCCCTTGCACATCTTTTCATGTACTCCCCTCACCATCTATCTTCTTCATTTAGGTGTCCACCTCAACAATTTCTTCATCTCTTGCTATTGTAGTTTGGCTCTGTGGAGCCCATCTTGTTGATTTCAACAATCAGCTGTTTGACCCCTAATGTGAAGGCCAAGGGGGTATGCTCAGTCTGCCCGCTCAGTGAGATTCTCTAACCTCAGCAGCCAGAGTCAGCACTGCAGGGTCACTTACAAACAGTAGTGCAGGTAGATTAAACACTGCAGAGGAAGAATGCTGTCATTCTGAGCACAAATCTTGCCCAGTTTAAGCAGTGCCCTGGATACTATCCACAGCCATACCTCAGAATTCTACAACTTACAGTAAAACAAATGTATCAATCTTTATTTTAAAACAAGAGATTGACCTCCATATTTATACAGATACTTGAATCACTGAGACGTAGAAAGCTAAAGACGAAGTTGTGATAACTGGGATTAATACAGATGGGTATTCTGATCAGCATAAACATCGGCTGAAGGGATCAAGTTTGCTGCACAACTATAATGCCACACAAGCTGCATTTTATGTTGAATGGTAAGCAGCTTGTTTCCGTGATTTAGAAATTTGGCCAAGAGGCCAGCGAAAGCAAAGGGAGTGGAGAATATCAGGTTGAAGGGGAAAATTTCCAACTCTTATTCTGCCTGGAGTGGAGAAGTCTTCACTACAACAAGAGAGGAATGTGGACTGGTGTGCATTGTGTTGGAAGTCTTCAAACCTGATACAGAGCATGAAGCGAAAAAAAAAACTGCAAATGCTAGAAATCTTAATGTACAAGTCAGGGTGTATTGGTGGGAAATGGCAGTTCATGTTTCAGGTCGAGTATAGAGCATTTGTGAAAATTAGATGGAAGTTTTAAGCAAGCAAATACCAGTGTACTTGAGTGAAATACTAACCTGTTCATGTTAAAAAGTGTCCAAAATTCTGAATGCATAATCGTGATTCAATACTTATGCATCACCAGAGGTAGGACTGTCCCATTTGAATTTCTCCTTCAAACATCCCCTTTTCAATGATAGCATGTAATGTCCAATGCCTATTAAGCACGCTTCTCTCTTCACACTCATCAACAGGCAAACAAATCTGAGAGATCCCTATGATCATGTTCTTTATGAAGTCTCAGTGTTCAGCTGCGTCAATGATACCAAAGTAGTATTTGATTGTTTCAAACTTTGCCGGGGAGATATCAATAATAACTCTAGGCTCTGTCCCGGTCTTCACCAACACCCAAGCATGCTTGAAGGAGCCTTCACTCATATGCAAGATGTGAGAGTAATTAGCGCTGCCCATGATCAAAGAATAATTTAGGGCCATTCTCTAAAAATACCACAGTAGCACTCCAATGAAGACTTTTACCAAAGAGGATAGTCCTTGGAAGTTTTCATTTGAGATTCTTGATAAGCAACCTCTTGTTAAGGGTGTGCAAGACTAACCAAGTTTTTTTTAAAAAGTGAGCCTGTTACAGCATAAGTGTTAAATACCATAAAATATTACAATTACAATAACAGCCATACACCTTTCCTCCCCAATCACAACAAAAATGAATGCTGGTTTTTGCACTAGTACGTTGCAAAGATTAGTAATAAACTCAGGGTTTGACTAAACAAGATCCAAATGTAGAAATGAAGTGGCAAGTAAACTGTTCAACTCTCAGATAAGCAGATCAATATTCCCACAACAAAAACAATAACTATTCCACCCCGCCCCCCCACACATGAACCAAGTCTGTTTAAACCATTGATCATGGGTTTGAA